>NW_015115011.1:16697-58697 GCF_001443285.1 Poecilia latipinna
TAATTCCCCCAAAATCCCCCCGTTTTTCCGGGTTTTTTGGGGTTCCAGAATTTTTTTTTTTTTTTTTTTTTTTTTTTTGGTCCCCATCAAACCAACAGTCCTTCTTAATCAAACCAAACCAAACATTCCAGACAAAGGAACTGGAGTTTGATTAAAGTGGACTAAACAGAGCTGGTGTGAATGCACCCTAAGTTAATATGTCCAAAGTGTGGTGAGAATGTATCTTGAACATGCTTGAATTTTACGTGTGTGTGTGCGCGCGCGCGCGCTGAGGGAACTCCGTGGTGTCCGTTAAACAGGTAAGAGCCTCACAGGCTGTGGCAGCAGCCAGGGATGGCCGCTGGAATTAGACACAGTGGCACACAAATAACACGCCATATGGCCAGACTTCAGCTGGCTTTCAATTAAGGCCTTCATTTGCATGCCGAGAAACACCTCCACGCATCAAGGGAAACGTCTCACCTATGCACGGCTTAATTAATATCTCCGGTCAGCAGGAACAGGGGCCCCATATGTTGGCAGCTCTGATCAGGAATCGGCTCGTCCGCTCAAGACTCGTCATGCTGAGTAGCGCTGGTATTTAAAACGCAACTGTTTGCCATTCAGAGCGGCACGTGGGCGGAGACGGTGCGACAGCGACGCCAAACCAGACAGACACGTGCCACGCACACACATGCAGGTGCGCGCGCTCTTCCAACTCGCCGCGCCTCGCAGCACAAACCCAAAAGGGGCCCCAGGCAGACGCTCAGAGTGGCGGTCGGGCTCCCGGCTCGATTAGCTATTAGCCACAGCGTGCTGACAGCTGATGTGAAGAGAGAAACAGGGAGAGACTGTAGAGACGGTTTTTCTGCGGGATTGAGGGATTAGCTGACGTTGCATGATGATACGCCTTCTGCTTTCTGTGCCTCTACATGAACGTACGTGTGTTTCGCTCCTCTCTAGCCTCCCGAGCTAGAGAGGGTTGGGTAATTGTGGTTTTGCCTGACACTATTAGTAAGTAAAATTGACTTCTTTCTGGCTTTAGGTCAGGTTATAATTTTATTCCCTCCATCAGAACACACCTGCAAGGTGTCCGCGCATCCTTAAAAAGTTTTAAATTCAAATTAAAATGCCTTAAATTAATTTAAAACGTGTAAGTTAGACTTCAGTACGTAACAGATTTTAGATTTCCTCATTGCAGGACAATTTAATGTCTTGTATTCCATTTAGTTTTGTTTTTTTTCTGAGACTTTTCTGTCAAGCAAAAGTTTGAGTCGCACACAGAGGTCTTCATTACATTCTGTCTCAAGGCGGTTGACTCTGCTGCTGAGTCTGTGGATTTGCATAAGGCTTGACTTCAGCGTACTCCTTTTTTTTGGTCAAATATTTGTTTGTAAAATTGTATTTTGTTCTGTTTTCTTTTTAGTAAAGTTGTTGATTTACCATAGTAATGTCAATCTGAATCTGAATAAACTCTTGCTAGCTAGCCAGTGGACGTTTTTACTTTGAAGTCATATTTGAGATATGTAGCTTTTTTTTATAACAACTGAAGGGAACATGGTTACTTGATTGGTCTTTAAATTTCACTATGTGGCTGGAAAATGCACAGCACTGCCCCTTTAATCACCAGGACCTCGGTGGATTTCAGAGCGTTAAGACCGTCTCAGACATCAAGGTCACCCCACCAGCTGCGCCTGAGACCATCTTCATCACCGGGGATCTAAACTTGTTTCTCTCCCTCCTGGAGCACCAGCTCGCCACGCATCACGCTTCTCTGATGCTGCTGTCCCCCAGGGTGCAAAAAGCGAGCAGAAATGCTAATCTTTTTTAAAATCGTCTTTAAATAGTTTCTGCTGCGAAAAGAAGCCGGACTTTCCAGCTGGTACATTTTTTAGCCCAACTGGCCTAAAAAGTTTAGAAAACTCGTCTGCGCGCTCCACTTCATCACCGCCGACATGCTTCACAGTTTTTTTTTTCTCCAGAAACTTTTAACAGGTAGAGTTATCATCATTAAATAATTTCAGAGCTTCTCCTTTTACAAGACGAGCAAATATGATTAATGCCGAGAGCTTCACCTTGTGCTTCAGAAAGAAAGAAAAAGAAAAAACGTCTTAAACGTGATGGGAATCTGAGCTTTTTTGATCATTTAGGCTCAAAAAGGAACAGTTAAAGCCCGAGGCTCACAGTGTAGCTTCATATAGAGCCATGAAGTACAACAGAGATTTTCTTTTTCCTTTTCCTGCACATGATCATATTTCATCATTAATATTTAAACAAACTCCTTTGAAGTTGCAGGTGTGAATTTATTCGGCTTTCATGAATATTTAAATAAAAACACTCTGCAGCCACTGATCATAAATAGTTAATGTGATTGGTATAGATTCATGGGTCAATTTACTGCACAGAATCCCAATTGAACCAATAAACCGCTGTGCCGTTCCCAATGTTCCAGCTTTAGACTAATTAGACTTCAGGAATCTATTATTATGGAAAAAAGTATGAACAACTTTTTTCATATCTAAATAATGTTTCCACTCATCCATAGGTTTCTCCACCTTCTCCTCCATCTTTTCTTTCCATCCTTCTTCTGTTACCATGTCCTTCCCTCTTTTCTTTTATTGACCCTTTCAGCCTTATTTTGTCCTGTCTACTCTTCTTTGCATATTTCAGTCCTTCTTTTCATCCATGTCACTCTTTCTCTTCTTTCTTTCACCCTCCTTCCCACTTTTCTATTTTTTCTTGTCTTTCTAACATCCATCCTTTCTTACAACCCTTCATCCATCCTTCCACATTGTTCTTCCTTCCTTGTCTGCTTTCTTGCTTCTTTCTTTCTTCTCTCCTTTGTTCTGTTCTTCCTTATTTTCTTTCTTTCTCTCTTCCTTCTGTTCTCCCTTTCATCCATATTTTCTCCCTTCCTTCTTTCTATTCTTCTTTCCTACGTTCCTTCCTTCTGTTGTCCCCTTCATCCATTTTTGCTTCCTTCTTTCTTTCCTTCTGTCCTTTCTACTCTTCCACTCTCCCTTGCTCCCTTCCTCCCATCCCTTGTTCTTCCTTCGTTCGTTGCTCCCTTGCCTTCCTTCCAACCTCTTTTCTCTCGTTCCTTCCTTTGTTCCTTCTGTCTTTCCTTTCTTTTCCTTCCTTCCCTTCTTCCTTCCTTCCATCTATTGAAGGAAGGAAAACAAAACCACACAGGTTTTGTACTTAAAGCCTGACCAGATGTTAACATCTGCAGTAAGATCTTAGTGAATCAATACTCTGCCATCATGTCTCCAAATATAACTTTAAATTTCATTGTTATCGACGTCAGACCAGACGTTGTGTTGGACCTGGATGAAGTCTGCTCTTGTTGGATGAGTTGCTGGCCTGAGCAGAGCAGAGCTAAGTGGCGCTGAGTATTTGTTGCTGGTTGTGTTGCAGCTCAGGGTTGGCTGCAGAGGGTGCTCATCCTGGGCTCTGAGGCCCACGTGATCGAGGAGATCCAGCTGTTCGACTCGGCCCAGCCCGTGGACAGCCTGACCATCTCACACTCCAAGGTAAGAACGCCAGCCAGCGATCTGCTCCAGATGCCGCATAAACACTAAAATAACATCTTTTCTTTTTTTTTGGTATAAAAACAGTTGTGGAAACATTTCACATCCATTTTCGACTACGCTGCTACTCCGTTACAACAAAGGGAGTAGCAACCCTTTCACACACACCCCTGATATGTCGGGGTGTGTGTGAAAGTACAGATTCACCGCAACAAACCGAGGGAGAAATGACTTTGATTTAAAAAAAGAAAAAGGAGCTGTTCCTGGTCTTTTCTGCAGTTATGTCATTATGAACTTCCTGTTTTCCTCCCATGTGAAAAGGCTTTTTTGTGTCTTCAGTGCTAAATGTCTTATGTTTTTAGTGTGTATACCAACAGAAAGTACACTTTATACCCCAGTTAACAATTAATTGATTACTACATTAGTTGACGATTACTTCAATAGTGAATTCATCACGATTAATCCAATTAATCGTTTCGGTCCTAGTAGAAACTACTTCCTGCTTTGCTTCTGTAGTCTTCCTCTTCCCCCCCCCAGCACATTATCGCATAATTTTGGAGATCTATTGGCCTCTTTGTTGTCTCATCTCAAGTTCATTTGTATTCCTTTTCAGCGCCATTCCTCTGTCTGTGTTGATCTGTTAATACCTTCTTTTGCCTGATGCTTATGAGTATGGATCATCTGTCAGCAGACGTTGAATAAGGGGGTGTTTATCAGCCCCGTTTCATATCGGGTCTCACCTCATGAAGCTGAAACTCCCCCGTTATAAACGCTGTAACTCCACGACTTTAGCCTGGCGGGGAGCTGAACCTCTGGTGCACACGTCTCTCTACGGCTGCTTAAATCGATGGACTTTGGTCCGTCTGTTCTCGTCTCCAAAGCCAACTGCTTATCTCGTTAATGCGGGCTTAGCCACAGCCAGACATATTTTATAACGGCTTTCTGCGAAAGGGCCGCAAACCAGATTGGATTGGAAGAGGGCAGGAGGGCGTGTGTTATTGTAATTGAGAGCGATTATCCCATTATCTCCTCTAACCCATAACTCTGTCACTCTCCCGTCTTCTCCGTCTGTGTTTATCTCTCCTCTTCTTCCTCATCTCTCCCTCTGGATTGTGCCTGGCCCCCCACCCCGTTCTTTGTCCTCGCCTTTTCTTGCTTCCCTTTGTAGAAGTACTTGTACATCGGATCTCGTTCCGAGGTTCTCCAGCTGCCCTTGGCCAACTGCAGCCGCTATCAGTCTCAGCCAGACTGTCTGCTCGCCAGGGATCCCTACTGCGCTTGGGACAACGAGGGCCGGGCCTGCGTCCGCATCGACCTCCACCGAGGGTGAGACGAGTTCTTTTCTTTGCCCCTGTTGGCTCGGTTCGTGTCGAACGAGTCTTGCGGTTGCCGTCTTGAGGGACGGGTTTCTGGAACATTATTTGAACCAAAACTTAAGCTACCAGCTCTGCTGTTTTTTATTTTATATATTTTTGGTGATTTTAGTTGATAGACCAACACAAAAGTGGTGTATGATTATAAAGTGGAAGGAAAATAGCAGAATTTTATTTTAAATTTTTAATAAATTTGTATTCAGCAGTGCTGAGTCAATGCCACACAAAACCACTTTCCACTGCAATCACAGCCACAGCTTTCGCCCGAGTATTAGCGAAAGCTCACATCCGAGCAGGTTCACATCCGAAGCAGGATGTGAACCTGCAGTCTCAAGTCTTTAAAACCCTTTGAAAGTTTTTTTTCCCCAGGATTTTATTGGATTTAGCTTCATCCATTTCCCACTTTTTAACTTTTACCATCTTTCTTTTTATTGCTAAATAAAACATGTCACTGCACCCAGTATCTTTCAAGGAGAGGACGTTTGTTTCATCTGATCATATCAATGTCTTCCAAAAAACCTTCAAGTACAACTTCTTGTGGCTCCTTTGTAACCTACGCTGTGAGGAGTTTGACCTAGATATTATTTATGTGTGTCAAAGTAAATGAGGCTGAGGACAAATTCAAACATTTTTTTTCTAGTCACTTTATGTAATTTTTTTAATCCAATTTAGCATAAACCCCGATATTATCCTTAAAGGTGTCAAAATATCTCTCAGGTCTCTAATTTGAACCTTTTTTCTGTTTTGTTTCCAGGTCCACCTCCTCCCTCTCCCAGGACCTCATGCTGGACAGGTTCAGCCGTGGAAAAGCCAAGTTTGATAAGCCTGTCTCCATCCCCAGTCCTGGTGAGTATGAGCTGCGCCTCACTGGTGCCCCCTGGTGAGAGTTAAGTGTCAATGCAGGAGCAAGTTAGCTTGAAGATGGAAAATAGACTTGCCATCATCTTGGTGAATACATAAAACAGAATAAATTGAAATCAAGCAGAAGAAAGTTGCCTAAGCACAGATTGATCATGGATGACCTGTAGCTCAGCCTTCTGTCTTTTCTTCCCACCACCCTCCAACCCTTCCGTTCCGCTGCAGAGCATTCCCGATTGAGAAACGTAACCGTGGTCGTTGGGTCCGACATGGTGCTGCCTTGCCAGCTTGTCTCCAACTTGGCCCAGCCTTTCTGGGTGGTCAACGACCGCGAGCTGCAGCTGGGCGACCCGGAAGCAGGAGGACCTCGCTTTGACCGGACCCTCAAAGCCCTCATTGTCCCCGAAGCGGGCCAGATGCAAGCCGGCCGCTACATCTGCTACTCCGAGGAGCAAGGGGTCAAGTTTCAGACCGAGCGCTACCAGGTGGCAGTTGTCGCCAGCGCCCCGGTGTTCATGGAAGCCCGGGCGCCGGACAGCAGCATGGGGCTCTTCTGGGTATTGGTTATTACCCTTGGAGCAGCGTGCCTTCTCCTCCTGGTGGCAGCTCTGTACCTGCGCAGGAGGCTGAAGCTGGCGTTAGGGAAGGGCGCCGACATGAAGCCTCTGGAGAGCACCCTGGTCTACCCCATCACCCTGCCCAAGGAGCCGCCCACCTTCGTGCCCAGCAAGATGCCGAGCGACGAAGACCGCTTCTGGGAGACGGGTGCCAACTACTACTACTCAGACGGCTCGCTGAAGATCGTTCCCGGCCACGCCCTGGGCCCCAGCAGCGTCAGCAGCACGGCGTCGCCCAGCGCCATTCCCGGCCAGCCCATCCACTCCCCAAGCCGGCTCAGCCTCACCAACATCCGAGGCTCAGGTAGCAACGGCTACATCCGCCTCAACCTGAGCACAGCGGGGGAGGAGAGGGCTAGCGGGGCCGGCGTTGGCGGCGGCGGGCTGGGAGGGCTGGGCGTGGGCGGGAACGACTACTCCAGTCCCTTCAAGGAGGAGCTGAGACGCACCCTGCAGCAGAGGAGTGTCCTGCCCGACGCCAACCCAGAGGAGTCGTCCGTCTAGGCCTGTCCCTCCTCCGTCTTTATTCCCCCCATTGAGGAGGAACAAGAAATCTAACCAAAGCTACCTCGCCTCCTTCCGAGGACGCCTGCTCTCTCTCTGTCTTTCAGCGACTCGCTGTCCACTCCCATGCTCTCTCTCGTCTCACTCTGCCAATGCCTGTTTGGCTCTCCGTAGACTTCTATTAGCACTCAGCATGTTCAGCACACACACACTCCGCATACCGTGTTTGCCAACAGTTGCTGTGTTTCAGGCAACACAGAGTCGTGGTTGTGACCGTCTCTGCTTCCACTGTGCAACTGCCACTCGTGTACATTTTGTATTTAGAAGAACAAAAAAAAAAGGTGAACGCAAAGGAGACTCACCTCAAGCATGGAACCCCCCGCCCAACAAACGGTGTTATTTTCTTCTCTCAGATGGGCACAGCTCGTTCTTTTCCTTTGAGCTCAGCCTCTGTTCTGGGACCAGTTAACAACGAGGGCCGACTAACTGGAAATATGGATTATTTTGTGTGTGTGTGTTTGTGTGTGTGCGTGTGTGTGTCTGCTTGTGTCCCTTGAGACTTAACTGCTTACTGCACTTAAAAAGCTGGAAGCCTGTCTTCCCTTGGTTTTGTACTTGTGAGCCAGGAGTGAGAGAGTGATCCAAAAAAAATAAATAAATCTCCAAGCAAGATGACAATCATGTCCCCGTGGCAGGAGCTGTGTGTGTGTGTGTGTGTGTGTGTGTGTGTGTGTGTGTGGGGGTGGGGGGGCAGAAAGGAGACAAAAAAAAAGAGAGGAAATGAGACGGAGGGATGGACGTGAAGAGAGAGTTTCGAAATGAAGGACAATCTCTTAAAGACTTTTTTTCCTGCTCGATTTTAATTTTTTTCCCGCTGGAGGACTCCTTCCATTTCTTCCGATTTAATTTAATGTGACGCTCGGTTTGAATTGAGACGTTTCCCGTCTCTCTTTCTCTTCGTCGTGCCGTTTTGTTTGACTTTTGGACCACGGCAGCGTTCAAACGGTTTGCTAGTGACTAATGGCTCACCTCTGTGAACGACAGAGTGACATTACTCCTCGCTCAGTCCTGCATGGTGACCTTCAGATCCACTCCGCTCCGTGTGACATTTATCGGAGTGGCGGCGTGTGACAGACGGGTGTCTGGATTTGGATCTTTGTGAACTCTCGTTTCAGTCTTTTAAAAGAAAGAAAGGCTTTGCTCGGGCGGAGTTAATTGCGAATCGAAGCTGACTTGAAGACGTTCGGCACACAGAATGTAGTTGAACCCTTATCGTCACGACGGCTGTGGATGTCCCAGGAAGTCCTTTATTTTATTTTTTTATTTTTTTCTCAGTGTTTTGTGAAGAAGGTGGCAACTCTTGCACTGCCAAGAAGGAGACTACCACTCCCGACGCATGCACACTCACACAAACACACACTTGTTTCGATTGTTAAGGAGCCCAGCCATCCAGGACTACAGAGCGAATGTGAAGCACCCTTAGAGCCCATGGAGCCCCAAACCCCGACCTCCCTTCACCGAAGCCTAGAGACTGAGCCGGGGCTACTGTGGACCGATGCAGTGGAAGGACACTGAAACACACACCTACACTACAAGAACTCACTCAGTGTTAAAATAGAGGAAATGGACCGACAGACAGACTGATTGCTGCCATGCTGATAAACTGCTGGCCCCAGGCAGAAAGATGCCACGAAGAAGTGAAAGGTAATTTTTTGTTCTCTCTCTCTCTCTTTTAAAATAGGATTGTGAGTGCTACTAAGATTTCCAGTGCAAATGATCTCTTTGGAAAAGAATAAATGGCTTTCATAATTTTAGGGTGCAGTCACAGCAGCTCTGCTTTATTCTGCTTTATTCGAATTCTGGTTCGCTTGGGAGAGGTGTGAATAAGACACGATGTCATGATAGCAGATTTTCATAAACGATGATATCATTGCTAGGCCTAAATGTGGACGCGTAATCGAACTCTAATCAAAAAAAGTTAACTTTGGTCCATCTAAAAGCCTAGGTCTCCGTTCAGATGAGTTGAATGCATTCAAACCACAGCAGGCCAGAGACTGCTCCAAAAACAGGAAGCAGCTCATAGGGCAGTGCATTCTGGGTAAATACAACCAAAACAAGTGCACATCTCTAGTGCTAGTGGGAGAAATGCCCTGCGGTCTTTTAGGTAAGACAAAAGAGAAATCCTACAACTGCTAAAGCATGACCATTCTGTTTTTGTTTACCTTTGGTGAAGGAGGAAGTTGTGCTCTTTGTCTTCTTCAGAGGTTTTTATGCCATTTCCTTCAGTAGTTCTTGGTGCAGGTGATGGAGGGGAAAGGTTTTTCAAAGTGTTTAATAATAATGATGATGCATTTTATTTGACGGTGCCTTTCAAAACACCCAAGGAAGCTTTACGACATTAATAACACAAAGTAAAATTACTTTCATAATTGTAATTGCTTAATAATGCAAGAACACATTCTGAAATATCAACAAACTTTAAACTCTAATGAACATTTAGCACTGGAACTGGAAGACATTTTAAATATCCAAAATAAACAAACAAAACAACAGAAATGTTAAATAAAATGAATAATGATGTTTCTGTAAATGTTACAAAATTGTTTTGTTGTTGTTGTTGTTTTTTATTATTATTATTTTTTTTTAAAAGGTCTAGTGGAGACCAAAGCACCAGACTGAAGACTTTAGTCATCCAGTCTTTGGTAGAAACAGAAGAACGATAAATCATGCAAATGGAAATAATTGAGTTCATTTGAATTTTGCTGCTATTAATTGACTTATTTTTCAATTATGGCAATAATTGAGCCAAATTGTACAAAATCTAATCGTACGTTATTGTACTAAATTAATCTCTTTCTTCAAAATTCTACATGCAAATTCTCAATGATGACAATGTGGGGAAAAATGAGTGTTTTGTTGACGCCACAAGATTCGCTGAGTTATCTTTGGGCCGTTTCACCAAATGAACATGATTTGGAACAAGGCTGCAACATGACATGTGGAAGAAATGAAGAACTGGGAATACTTAACGGATGCACTGCGTCTGTACTTGGCTCCATTGGTCAATCTCTAATCATCTTTTGTCACTTCCCAAACTCCAAACGTGTTTTATTTGGATTTTAAGAGCATAATTGTGGCGTGGAAAGAAAACGATACATGTTCAATGTAAAAAAAAAAAAAAAAAGTTATGAAAAAGTTCAAGGGGTATGAATACTTTTGCAAGAAACGGCTCTACTGTAGCTACTAAAATATAGCTTCCTGCTGACACTAACATCACTTGTTTGTTTCCTTGCAGTGTTTTTTTTCTACTCTTTTTTTTCATCGTGTATCTTGTGGATGTGCCTGTGGAGACCGGAGGAACGCATGAAGGAGCCGGAAAGTAAAGTACCTTGTGTTGTTCCCACTGTGTACAGAGCGATGAAAAAAAAATCTAAAGAACCCTACGACTGAGGAGGTCGACAGCCATCAGCACTTCATCCTACTGTTGCATGATCTTCTCTGCAAGTGGACTGCACACCTTTGATAATGATCATCCCTGTACGAAAAGTGAAACATTTCCATCCCTGTTTGGACTTTTTTTTTCCAGGCTCTGACGTTGTGCAACACTAAAGATCTCTTGAAATAAAACATAAAAAAAGACAACAAAAAAAAAAGCCAGCTAAATTTCACGCCTCAAGACTTGTACAGTAAATTCATGGCTGTATTTCAACATGTTTACTTTCTCTGTGCCTCTTCACCTTTCTGGAAAGAAAAGAAAAGAAAAAAAAACGCCAAAGTAGACTGCAGTTGCTTTTGTTCCTGTCGAAATTCCTGAATAAGTTTTATTTGATTCCAGATCGATATCTTAAGTCTCAGCAATCCGTCCGCTTTGCTGTGCTGAGCTGGTGTCAGCAACCTTCCTGCATATTTTATCTGCGGCTAAACTTCCCCTCAAGCGAAAGGCGAAACGTGTCTGAAAACTGAGGAAGCTGCTGTTTGTTTCCTGTTTACATGCCCTGATCTCCTGGGCCAACATATACACACACACATATATTTTTTCATCTCCACAACATGAAGAAATGCTGAAATTGGAAACCGTTTTCACCCCCTGAAACCGGAAAGCAAAGCTGCTGACTTGAAGCAAATCAACAAACTGCTCACTTTATTTTTAAATCTGTTGAGGCAAAAAAAAAAAAGCTAAAGAATAAATGAGCTCTTTACACTGGTACTTGGTTATGTCTTAATATTTCTCCTTTATTTTTTTACAAATCGGGCTTATTTTCACTACGTAATGTTAGAAAACGTAAAAACACAAAGAAGACAGGTCTGAAGCTTGAAAACATGCATGTGTAACGTTCTTAATGTGCCGTTCCTCAGCTCTTAAATGTTTGGATTATTTCTCCCATGAGGCTTTAAGGTTCTGCTGTGTTCTTGCATTATTAATATTATTTGAATCATTTTTGCCCCCCTTTTTTTGCCTGTTATTGTTCAGTTTGTTTTTAAAATATCTTAAGTAACTTATTTCACTTGTACAAACTTGTCAATATTTATTATCATTGTACATATGTCCTTATTTTTTATATGTGTATATAAATACACAAATAAAAAAATAGACATACTTGGAGTTTGAGTGTTTGTTATGGAGGGAATGGCCATTTATATATGAGTAACAGTCATTTTACATGTGGATAAGAAGTCACTCAAGGGGTAAATGACCGAGCTGGTGGTACAAAGACTCAAAACTAAAAAAAAAGAAAAAAAAAAGGAAGAGCTAATTGAAACAGCTCACTGAAAAAGGTTCAGATAAACTTATATTTTCTTTAAATAAGAGGTAGACACAGAAGGTGGATGACAACTCAATCTAAATCAAGAGGAAGCGCACAAAAATATGATGAGAGTTCTGTGAGGGTAAAAAGTTTGGAGACGGAAGAGTGACGCACTGCTAATGCTAGGCTAGTTAGCATGGCCACTGATGACGGCGGATAAACAGTTTTCCTGTCACGGCAAGTTGTTTCTCTCCCATTTTTACATGAATCACCATTGATTGACAGCGCTAAGACCCGCCTCCTGGCTGTGATTAGTTGTTTTTGGTGCATTTCTTCAGACGGCGGAGATAGTAGGTCAGGGAGAAAATGGTGGAGATTGATCTTTTCACATTTTATCTGATTCGTATTGTACTGTCATGACATGTTGACAGTTTTAACAAATATGTAAAAAAAAAAAAAAGAAAAAAAAAAAAAAATTTTAAAAAAGTTACATACTGCAGCTTTAAGGTAGAGCAATTGTTTTGGACCAAGTCTTAGAAGCAGGTTTTAGATGGTTTGAACATCTGCGGCGAAGAGATAGTGGACGTGTTTGATAAAGGATATTGAATATGGAGCTGCCAGGGAGGCAGAAAAGGGAAAAAACAATGATGGAGGGTCGGTGTGACAGAGGAAGATGCTGGGGACAGATCGAGCTTGCGGCGACTGCTCCAAGAACCAGATATCTCCTGTTCGACAGTGTTAAATTGCTGGAAAGTTTTTGCCATTTTCAGTCTGAGACCTGAAATAAAAGTGCAACAGGCTCATACACATCAAACATGAGCCAAGCATTGAATCTAGAAACCAAGAAACAAAAAAGTATTTGATTTAGTGGAAGAACCATGAGAAGAAAACTACTTTTTTGGCCGACAAAAGCAGGGATTCACATCACCATGGCAACATCATTTCAACTGTGAAACACAGTGGTGGTAACATCATGCTGTGGGGGCAGGGAACCTGGTCAGAACTGATGAAAAAATGGAAATAAAGACATTAATTGAAGAAAACATGTTAGAGACTTGAGCTTTGGAGGTTTGACTTTGAGCAGCAAAGCTACAAAGGTTTAGATCTTAGCCTAATAAAATGGTCAAAGTTCTTTCACGCGCTTTAAACCGGACTACCTCAGAATTTAGCACACATGGAGAAAGATAATTTGTGAATTTGAAGGTTGGGAACTCATTACATAAAAATTCTCCCTTTATTTTCGTTAATCTGCTTCAGTGTTTTCACTTAACTCGCTATTAAAAGGGAAATCTAGTCAACAAAGCAGCAAAACTCCAATCTTACATTTTGAAACAACAGATGAGTGTCAAATGAACATTTACAATTTTTTAATTCTCAGCTTACTCTCGTGTGGTTATTCAGTTTCATCAGGCTTCTGTTCGTTTGCACGGCCCTGGCTGGTGTTGATGCAGCAAGGAACACGTTTCATGTGGTCAAAGTCCCAGCTGTGGAGAGGGGCTCACTGCTGCATCTGATCTCAGTGTGCTCAGCTGCAGAACACACTCTGAAACCTCACAGAAAGGAGGAGCTTCGAGTGTGTTCAGACGCTTTGTGTGTGGTTACAGGGTTTACAGAGATTTCCAGCAGTGCACCTGTTTGGGTTTACAGGTTTGTCTTTGGGGGTTGGGAGGCTTAGAGCACCTCCTTTGAAGCTATCAGATAAATCACATAATGAAATTGTAGTTACATTTAAAATTCTGTAGTTTGTTTTACACAAGTCAAAAGCAAAGTACTGGCTGACAGAAGCCCAAACCGCTTTTATTTGGAATGAAATCGCATGTGACTAAAAGACAGGTGGAAAACCACATAGTATTTGTAAAGTTTACAAAATGCTAATTCTGCTCGTCGCTAGCTTTCTGTGCTTTAACCAGTGACATGTGAGCAAGAATATCAAGGAGAATGCAACCCAGTTTCAACTGGAAAAAATTGAATTTTCTGGGAAAATGTGGTGTGAATGCTGTAAGCTGAGATGTCTTTTTGGTGAATATTCCAGAAGCATTTTAAGTCGACTGCAGAAGACTTGCAGAAATGTAAGAAATGTGAAGAAATGGCAGAGGAAAGCAAAAGTGTGCAAAGTGCATATAGAAAAACTGTTGTAAAGGAGTGAAAACTTTCAGTCAATGCACAAATTTCACTCAAGATTATTAGAAATAAGCAGAACACTGTTTTCTAATAGTAGAGCTTATAACTTAGCTTTCAAAGCAGTTTATTAGGTAAAATATGCTAACAAGCTAAAACCAGCTGACATGCTAATGTAGGCTATCACTAGCAAGAAATTTCTTCCAGTCGAATATATTTGATATGGAATAGAAACTGCTGCTCCATGAGTGAGTGAAGAGTGCCAAATTACAACACATAACATATGAAATAAATGTGCCAGTTTATTAACTTTTCACTCTCCATAGATTCTTAGTCTTTTGATCCATCTTTAAATAATATGTTTACCCATAAATTTCTCATTTAAAAATGTACAATAAAGTTTTCTCAAATATCTTTTTTTATATAAACTTACGCAAAGGTGAGTCAACAGAACTCTATTAAATGTTCGTTTTAGATTTAATTTCAACGCAAATCATTAATTTTTCTGTTCTACCAATAAAGGGAAAAAAAAAGAAACCACTAATTACAGCCACCAGCAGAGGGAGCTCTGGAGGTTAATATAACTAAATTTGTCACCTTCGTGAAAAAGTTTATTATTGTTATTATTATTTATTATGACAATTATCATTATTATCCTATATCGTAACTGCAGAAAATAGGCAATTCAATTATTTTCAAACACACTACGCTGAAAATGTTGACTTCATATGACAAAATGAAGGCAAAGGTCTTACTGGTTGGAACCAGTCACGTGGTACGGAACTCTTCGTTTCTATTGGTCAGTTTGTATTTTGAGGCGATCAGGTCGTGTTCAAGCCGTTAAGCAAATGAAAAAAATAGTTCCACTGAATATTGCACAATTTTGCATGTTATCGGTCTTCTCTAGTGTAGTCTTACTTCCGAGCTGTAATTAGGTCACCTGAGGATGTAGTAAAATATATTATGTCCGGTTTTCAATGTACTGTTTAAAAATGTTATTATCTGCTCCGCGGATGGATCTATCAGTGGCGATTAGCTCAGCCGTGGAGGGTGATTTGAATACCTTGCTGCTGCAACAGTCGTTTTTCAAGAATATTTTTAAGTATTTTTCGACTGTATATAAATATACTTTTAAGACATTTTACACATGTTTTAAGTTGAATGCTCAAGGTAAGAGTTTGACTTGCTGTCAATGAGTTGTTTTCACTAGTTGTTGCTGCAGTTCGCCAACTTGTTGCACGTCAGGGTGTCAAAACTAGATAGCACTGGCTAATAGCTTTGCTATTGAAGTTTTTTCCGGCTGCAGACAAACACTTTGCTGCAACTCATACATTTTCAGTAGTACTATGTATTTTTGTTTGCCTCTAATGCATGTTACATATTTGTTATTCTAGAACCATGTTTTGTTAAAAATAAATGTTTCGCTGCTTTTCTAGAAGCTATTGAGCCCAATACGCGAATAAATACTGGAAATAAATAAATATGTCCATATACATTTTTACGTTTACCTGATCCTCGTGTGATGTGCCAACATTTTGTCAACACAGATGTCTACAGACCAGGCAGTCACTAAAGTCCCAGTGGGGGATCAGGAGAACATGCCTCCCGCACAGGAAAATGCTCCTTCTGTAATGAATGAAATCTCAACTCCATTAAACTTTTCTGAGCTCACACCACGTCAGTTTGGCATCTCTGTGGAGAGTTTTATCCCGTCCTCATCAAACTGCAAAGGTAAGAAGCCCGAACTGTTGTTGACTACGAGGGTAAGGATAGTACATGATCCACACATGATCCAAGCCATATTGTTTCTTATTATCATCGCAGAAATGAGAGTTTTAGCAGGATGTCCTTTACTTTTTTATTCCTGGCAGCATATAATTGGGTCTGAAACCTAACTGTAGCAACTCTGCTCCACATGAGCCGCCTTGGTTAAAAATGTGTCACTCAGATGTGAAGCAGCACATCACATCCAGCTCACAGCAGCAACACGCCATCTTCTACTACTACATTACACACACCTTACCTTAGAGATAAAAGCATTTTAACAGCAGAGCGTCATCAGTAGTTAGTGCAGGGCATTGCAGAAGTTTTCTCTATATTGTTACAGTAGAGGAAAAGCCTCAACACAAAACAACTTGTAATTGTGTAGTTGAATACAATGTATTTTTTTAAAAACAGAATAATCTGAAAAGTGTGGTGTGCATATTATGTTTCACTTAGTGATAAAGTTTTTAAAATAAATGGGTTTTTCAATAATATTCCAGTTTATTGAACTTCTATTAAAAAGCATTCACGTGCTACTTACCTAAAGAATTGTTAGTTATCACGAAATCTGCACACAGGTACTTAATTTACTCATATTTTCAAATTTACTGATTTTTATTGATTCTCCCATGGAACAAATAGTGGAGGAAATAGTTAAAATCATATTTCTGATAATGCTATCAGTTTATTTATTGTTTTTATGTAACATCATTAATTGAAATTAATCAAGACATCGATCGATCAATCAATCAACACTTTTCATGACAAATGCTAAACAATATGATAAAATTATGTGTCCTGCTTTTTGCAAAATGATCCAGGAGCCAACAGTGTCACCAGATCCATCTCTGTCAGAGTTTATTGAGCCTGCATGAGATAAAAAAATAACAATTGTGACTTGTACGAGGATGGGTCGTTAATATGAAAAGAGAATTTGTGTAGTTTTCCTTCTGACACCAGCTGAGTGTCAACGCTCTCTCTCTCCTCCTCCAGACAAATCCCGCCTCGCAGCGATTAAGTCCCGGCGGAGATCCGGCATCGGCGCCCGGGGCTCGCCGGAGATGAATTCCCTCATCCGCTTCAGGGCCCAGCAGAGGATGAAGACCCCACCTGCCTCACACACCCCAGAGGTGGGCGAGATGCTACTCGGTCTGACAACTGCCGCTATTTAAACGCCGCGTTTAGATAGCTGAACATTTGCGACCGATTTGTTCTTGTGTTAATCATTTGTTCAACTGCGTAGGGACATTAGATCCTGCACTCAGCAGCGTCCTTAGAGCAGGGTTACTTCATTCCCTGTTGCTGGATGAATCTCTTAGTCACATAGAAGATGAGAGCATAGCTGACGATTAGCTGTTTGAATTACTGAGGGAGGTTTTCCTCTTTTTAGTCCCAGAACATGAACAGAAGGTTGGTTTGTGTCTATAAATGTGCAGTTGGGTCAGTTCTGCACTGATCGCCGTGTTTTAGTGGCAGCATGTGAACATGATACTGTAGTTCCAACCGGCTTTCATCCCACAAACCTTTGAGTTTCTGTTTAAAATGCCACTAAGGAGCAGCCAATACATCTCCAGCTGCACTTAAGAAATGACAATAACATGTAAAAGTTCAATATTTTGAATTTGATGTCTGAAATACAAACTTGACTTTTATCTACAAAGAAGACTTTGGACCACCGGACAATAGTCCAGTTGTTTTTATCTTTAGTCCAGATAAACTCATCAGACACGTCTGGTTCAGTGGTTTCACACAAGTAAAGCGACATTGAGGCCTGTCACAATAACAGATTTTGTTGGACGATAAATCGTCCCAGAAGTTATTGCGATAACTTTGTTGTTTTGAGACCATTTTCAAGTAATGTAATGGAAATGACATATTAATGCAGGAACAAATGATCAAAGATCAATAAACTTTAAATTCTAATGAACATTTAACACCAGAACTGTAAGACATTTTAAATATCCAAAACTAAATAAATAAAACAACAGAAATAACAAATAAAATGAATTATGAAGTCACTGTAAACCTCGACATATTTCACACCATGTGAAATTAATCAATTTAATTATTTTTACTTTCTAAAATGAATATCCATATTTTTAGAGAAATACTTTCTGGAGAGACACAATATTTAATTTTAATACTGGTGCACTTTACTAAAAGGTATTTGATAAATTGGTTTTGATGTAAACTTAAATTAGAAACTTTAACACTTTTTGCTCCACCTCAAAACAAAAAAAGCTGAAGATAGCCAATCAGGGACAAGAGGTGGAGACCAGAAATCGTCAGCCAATGACATTTGCTCATCTGCTCTGATGTGCTGATGATTAATAAAAAGTTAGCATTTTAATCATTTATCTTCTCCACTGCGACTGTTTTGAAACGTGACTTTTCTATATGACAGAGAGGAGAAGTGAATTATGCTGAAAACGTGTTTAAAAAAGTTTCTGTTGGCACTCTGGAGCTTTTTTCGCTCTGAAAGCTATCTGTCCTCCAGTCTGCACGGGGTGAGTCACCAAAGCGAAGTGAGACATTTTTCTAATTGCATTTAACCCGCGGTGCCGCTGTCTGAGGAAATGAAAATATTCAAGTGGCTCTCTTTAAGCAAACCAGGGGTGGGTGGGTGGGTGTGTGTGTGTGTGTGTGTGCGTGTGCGCGCTCCCTCTCAGTAATACCACTTTGGTAATTTCAAAAGTTTATGAGCTGCCAAACTGTATCACTGAGTAGATGTGATTATTTATTTTTTATATTTATATATATATATTTTTTGCCATCTCACCCCCCCAGGCCGTCAAAATTAGCCCTGTCTTCCCTCGGGTCGCCTCCACGCTGAGGCAGAAGATGGCCTCCTTCCAGAGCCTGATGGACGTGGCGGAGAGCGACGGCTGCGATCCGACGCTGGACGGCGACGCCGCAGGACGCATCTCCAACAGAGATTATCCGTCTGGTGAGGCATCCCGTGTCACTGCAGGATTATAGTAGTTTTCATTTCTCCGTGGAGATCCACGCCAGGAAGATTTTTCTTTTTTTCTTTCCTCCATCTAATGTCTGGAGACACAGTTCAAAAGCTCCGGATTAACACGCTGCACTGCATAAGCCTCACTCTGACATTTACAGTCAGTCGTTTCTGCTGAGCTCGGTCAAGCTTTGTAAACAGGCCACTTTACAAGTGAGACTTATCTGCCTTTCCTCTAATTGAGGGGTTTTAAAGTCGTTTTGATAAAACAGTTTCATTTTGATTCGATTGTGACGTCCCCCAGGTTCCTTTTTATTTTGTGTTTATGTAATTTATCCCCTTTTTGAACATATATATATATATTGTTTATTTTCCAACTTGTCAGATGGGCTCAGCTGTAGTGAAGAGAAAGAGAACAACCCACCAGCCACAGGCAGCAAACCCAGGCGGCCGGCCCCCCTGGACGGCTGCAGCGTGGAGATTAGAGAGGAGAATATCTCTGGCCATCACTCTAGTTTGAAGGAACAGGAGGTACGCATTTTTTTCACATGCACACATAACTACTGTTTGTTTACATAAAAGCTACATTTTTAAATGAAAGCAATTGGTGACAAAAAAAACAAGCTGATTGGCTGATTCTTTGCCAGAGGTATTGTTCAGTTATTAAATAGAAAAGCCTGGTTTTACAAAAATAAAAGCTCTTTAATCAAAATAGATTATACACAAACAAATGTTAAAATCAGTGACAACTTTTCTGGGATATTTGAATTTAGGTATTTTTTGTGAGGGAAGGATTTGAATATTTTTTCCCCCAACAACAACCTGGAGTTTACACAGAAAGTTTTCTTTTAAGGTGACTGGTGATTAACTTCTTCTCCATAAAGGAATAAACTTTAGGAAAACAAATCAAGTTTGCTTTAAAAAAGAAAAATCAAGTAGCACAGTTGAGTCGTTTTCTAAAACAATGTTTTTCTCAAAATATAACTTGATAAATTGTTAATGTGATTTTCATCTAAAAGTCCCATTTACATTATTACTCCAAACTGTTTGAAGGGAAAAAAAGCTTTACTTTAAAGGTCACTTTTTAAATAGGTCACATCTCTACTGTTCTTACAGAATAAATTTACATTAATACAAAACTTATCTTTACTGTCTTGTTGTATTAACTTATAGTTTTAAACCTGTAAGATACATAAAATGTATAATAACCTACTTATGTCTATGCCATTTCAACTAAATTGAATTTTATCTAAACTTTGTTGTTTTATCAGGTCCATTTGAACTTTTCCAAGCCAACAACACAGGAATGTCTGTTGCTTTGTGTTGCTGTTATGCAGTTAGTCTTTTTATCAAGCTTTTCAAAATGTCTTGTTCCCATTTTTTATGGCAATGTACTCCGAGACTATATTGACTACGGTCTGAACGTAACAGATTGATTCATTAATGGAGTGCCTAGTCGGTTACTACAATGTCGGATCCAGCATGAAACATTTTGGACAGCTACCAACAATTCGATTTAAACATTCATTAACACATTTTATCACGTCTACTTTTACCAACATAAAACGCATTTCTTAAAAAACAAACTTTAAAAAAAAGCTGCTCATAATAACTGCATTCAGCTGTTATTCAATTTATTTATATTAAGTTTTGCTGTCATGTTGATTTGGGTGATTGTAAATGTCCATCAGTAATACCCATTTCCAAAACATTTAGTTTTCTACCTGTGTGTTTATTACATGTGTATGGATTCACTTTAGATTCTGTTTCTGTGTGAATTTCTCCTTTCACAGCTGCAGGTCAGTAGGTTTAAGTGTAATTGTGTGACTGAAAGTCCTGTACTTCAGTTAGCAACACAAAACATTTTAAAGCCACTTATCCTATGGAAGAAAGCACAAACTGTACTTTTGTTTTTTGTTGCCCAGCCTTTTTCACAGTCTTTAAGCAGAAACGATAACATCCATCTGGAACATTTACATCTTCATCTCCCAATAAGTAAAAAGCAGTGTTTGGATGGCATTGCCGTCACAGTGAGAGTCGACTGTCGTAGGTGAGGAAGCCTGACAGTAGCAGCATGTTACTTTGTCTGCCTCGTTCCAGTGCTTTAACTGTCTTATCTGCCTCGGCTCGTTGGTGCCACTCGACGGCAATTTCACCAACAATCCCGCAAGCGTTCCTTTACTTCTGCTCGGTTTAAAGATGTTATTTGTGCTTTTACTTTCATCTGGTGTGGAAAGTCAAAGGAGACGCCTGTTGCTGCTGTTTTTTTTTTTTTTTTTTCTTTCTCCAGTCTGGGATTATTGGTGTCTTTCATGCTCTGTTCTTTTTGTTATGTGCCAGTCAACCGTTGCGTAGCGTCATCTCTGCAGCTGCATAGACTTTTAACGCATAGACTCCTTTCACTCCGCACGGTGGGATGTGCATCAGGTTTAACTCAGGCTGTAATAATTCAGCCAAAGAGCAGAAAGGTAAATGTAAAATAAGTATTTATAGGCCTGATCCCACAGGGTTACTAAGCACACCTATGCATCAGCAAGGAGCAAAACGCTTATTAAAATCTGATTTAGCTACAGCTATGCAGCAGGTGTGACTACAGAGACCTTTACTCCGCTGCTCTACTTCAGAGCCTTGCTTTAATAGAATAAGATCAAGTGATGTCTTTCTATAAAGCGCTCAGCTGTGAAGTCATACAGGGAACCAGAAAGAGTACTCCATATTTAGAAATATTGCCATGTCAGCTCTGTGACTCTAAGTGGTTTCCACCCCTCCCCCCTCTCCTGCCTTCCTGTTCCTGCTTTAATCTGAGATGAAAAGGTCTAAGTGCTCTCATCATTTCTATGGCCACTTTGCAGCTGGATGTCTTCTGTTCAGAGCTCAGTGAGTCCCAGTCACTGAGCTCTTCGTCAGCATTCAGGTTTCCAGACTTGATGTCAATCATATGTGGTGGTGGAGTTGCTGTGACAGTCACAGTCAGGCTCACGTCTCCAACTTGAACACCGAAGAACGTTGATTTCTACCTGCCCACCTTACGTACAAATTAAAACCTGAAACTCTGATGATTGGCTGATGAAACTTTGGTGTTTGTCTATCAGCTCATCAGGTTTGTCTGAATCTGTTCTGTTTTTGATCAATCTTTTGGTTTATTAGTTTGCACTGTAGTCTGAAGTCTCAAATAGTCAGTCATAAATATTCATGTTCATGACAGGTGTTATGTCATGTTTGACAGTGTCATGTCAGTCTTATTCAACCCCCTTCAAATAAAGTGTTAACGTCAGTTTTGAGTTATATTATTGTCGATGAAAGAGTTGATCTTAAGGGATTTCATTGGATTTATCATCTCTTGAAGCTTTTTTTCTTTGTTTTATTCTGACTTACTATTGATTACAAATCCATTTATTTATATAGTGTGAAGACAAGGGGAAAAACACCTCAAAGCCATGTTAATTAAACCTGCTTTTTTCTCTTCTTTCTCTTTTTTTCCTTCTCTTTCTTTTCCTTTCTTCCTTTGTTCCCTGAGCAACCAAAGTCTCGTACTAAGAAAAGAACCTCGAGGAAAATAAGTTACTCTATGCAACATAACACACCACAGAGGTTCTAAAGAATTAATGTTGTCGATAAATGGTTGCCATTTATGAAAAATCTATTACAGTTGCCGTTTAGCATAATAATTAATTTTCGCAATTTTAAAGAGTAATTTAACATCCTTAAGGCACAGAGATAGATGGTGGTTTATGTGGTTTCCATAGCAACAGAAGCAATAACAGATGGAAAAGGAGAGTTGCTGAGAGGTTGTTTGTTATTGAGAATATGAGCCTCCAAAGATGGCAACAACAGGATCCATAACAATCTGTGTTCTTAAAACTTTTGACATTGTGAAAAGAAAGGAATTAAAGATCCAACCCAAATTTTCTGAAATTATTCTCAACGTAGAACATGTGACTTGGATTACAGGATGAACCATGACAACTGTCTGTTAAACCACAAAGTACTTTTAAGTTTTGTTTTGAGAAGTGGTTCATTCATCATACAGTCCAATTCCACGTCTCCTTTGCCCAAGAAAAGGGGGAAAAAACAGCAGAAGAGAGATTAAATAAAAGTGTCTAATCTGAAAATAAGATAAATAAATGGGAAGTGGGCAGATTAAAATCAGTACGGACAGAAATATTTACAGTGATGACATCCTGATAGAAATCACTTCAAGCCCTTTATCGCCACACTAAAAAGAAAAGGAGCCATGAGTAAAGGATGGTGGAAATGGTTTGTTGGTTTTTGAGCTATCTCTGCATCTCTTGTCTCAGTTTTTGAGATCAAGATAAACTTTTCTTCTTTTTAAAGAAATCCCTAGCTGCGTTTCCATTACAAATGTTTGCAAAACTTTGATATTCTGCTATCGTAAAAAAAACTAACAAAAACACAACTTTCCTAGTAAATAGGAATTAAATTCAGTTTGTTCATGCAATAAGTTTTTAAAAGAAACATGCTGTGCCGTCATCCTCCTACCACTTCCTCGTGTCGTCTTTGTGGTTTCTGCCAGTAGTAAAATCTAATTGTTGATCATATGACTTATGATCCGAAAAGTGTTTCCATTGCAGTTTGCAACATACACAAACTTGAATACTGCTGGAAAAAAACCCACCTCATCCTACCACACAAGCTTTATATTGAAAAACATTAGTTTTTTTCAAAATCTGTTTTCATAATTTGAATTTCCGCAATTATCTGGTCAATGGAAACGCACGTACTGGTGTTGCTGTTCAGAAAGTTTGGACTCCTGCTATATAAGCAAATGTTTATCTTATTGCACATCGGGGTGTGAAAGCATTTGGCAGCCAGAGCGGGAAACCAATGTTCCAACTGTGTCTGGAGTGGATGATCTGCAAAAGGAAAGGGATGATTGAAACGTGACTCCCTTTAGTGTCGACACCATATTGCAGAGACGTTTATTTGCCAGCAGCCATATTTAAGAGATGCTCTTTTAAGAAATGAGTCTGCTGTGACAGAAACATGAATGCTTTTGCTTATAGGTTTTTGTTGCATCAGCCAAATGTTTTCGCTTAGTGAGGAGCGACGCCTTTACTGCTTTATGGTCAGAGGAAACTCTTACATGCTGACAATTTACCTTTGGAGCGCACTGAAAATAAAACTTCAAATATATCGTATTTAGTTCACTGCACCAAGCAAAACTTGGATTTGTTAGGCAATTTCTCCACTCATCTTTCATTCAGATGGTGGTGTGTAAGAGCCAGCAGACAATGTAGCTATGAATCAGTTTGAAGTTTGTACCTCTGAATGCCTCACTATCTGTCAAAAGGACTTTTTTTTAAATGAAAAAACATAAAAATGCTTACAATTTTAAATAGTAGAAATTCAAAAGATCTGTCATCTTTCCTTTGTAAAGTGTTTAAAAAAATGATTTCACAGGAAAATACAAAGAGATGAGTAATAAAGTTAGCATTTTTGCACAATACTTTACAGACAGATTCTGGTTTTACCTTTTTTGTCACATTTAAATGCCTTAGAATATCATCAAACAGGTGTTATATCAAAAGATAACCTCAGTAAATACAAAACAATGTTTGTCAATGATTTAGCAAGGGTAAACATCTGTTCAAACCAGCCTGGGATTGTGTCAAATACCCACAGACATATGCAATGAAACATCAACTTTTAGAATGTTTTTTTCCCCTCTCTTTTATTCACTATTTTATAATTATTACATTTAGCATAATTGCTGCCTTTCTTGTCAGAAACTTGCTCATTTCGTTCTTGCTATGCTAGCTAGCTGGGTTCACCAAAGGAGCTGAATAAATTTGACTGGCAGCCAATCAGAGAGATGAGCACGGCAAATGGCATTCTAATAGATTATTTTTAGCTTATTTTATAATTATGTTTAATTTTTTTTTCTCCCTTTACTGCTTGTCTCCCCTCCTCCCTCACAACCCATTTTTCTGTTAACTATCAAAATGGAGGCCTGAAAACAAATTTGATTTTCAAAATATATTTTTTTCGCATTTAATTTTTTTTTTTTTTTTTTTACTAGGATAAACTGGAATGTATATTATTGAACTGAAATGATTTTTCTCATTAAGTCCCTGGAGACGACATTCGCTGTGAACTGGCGCTGTAGAAATAAACCGAATTGAATTGAATTCACTTTTTTCCCCTCGTCTTGCCTCTGGTGTTCTGAGGCGCCCCCTGGTGGCCCTAAATAAAACCATTTTATCCTGAAACAGATGGAGCAGCAGCATGCTGTCCTTTCAGCTGCAGCCCAGATTCACTGAGTATCCCACACTTTCCTTGCTAACAGGATGCTTCCTGTAAACACCAAAGCCCAGGCCGCCCTCCCTCTGACGACCCCTCAACCGTTTCAGACTTCCATCCCATCCACATCCCCTCTCTTCCTACTCTGCTGGAGATGAAACCCCCAGGTAAACACACACACACACACACTGAGGGAAGCTGGCCTTTGATCTTGTTTTAGTCTAGCCTTTGAGATTTAATCCTCAGTGCAGCTCTTTTTATTTTTTTACTCTAGTCTTGTCTGTAGGGCTCCATTGTTATGCACCAAGCAGAAACAGTTATCAGTAAATGATGGATCCAGCTGTGCACAAGTGTTTATGCTGAAATAAAAATGGTAGCAATGTTTGTAAATTTAAGCTTTTGCTGCTTTGCTACAGCAAACGCGGACGAGACGCCTGCAGTGAAGAAGAAGAAGCAGGTGCGCTTCGGGGGTCCTTTATCTCCCGAGTTCTTCGATAAGAACTTGCCCCCCAGCACTCCGTTAAAGAAGGGGGGCACCCCAGCACGAGCAGCCACTCCCGGCGGGGGCCTGCAGCCGCGCTCGGTGCTGAAGACGCCGCAGAGGAGCGACTCAGAAGACCAGCTGGATCTTCTCAGCCTCGCCGGGTTCGGTGCTTCTCCCACGTTCTCAATGCCTCCCAAACGCAGAGTGGCGCAGGAGAGGGAGGACGACGAGGACAGAAAGGTGTGTGCTGTGCTAAACCTGTCACTACGAGCAATAAATCAGTTAATCGCACAATAAATTAAAATCATTCATTTTCACTTGGACAACAGTCGCTACAGAAACGCTCGAGTTTAATGTCGTAGAAAAGCAGGTGAACCTTTGACACACAGTACAACCCAAGGTTATTATTGTTAACTAAAACTAACGAAAACTGAAACTGAGAAAGTATTTTTGTAACCGAAATAAATGAAAACGGTAATTAATGTGGTAAAACCTAACTAAAACATGCTGAAATCATGGATATAATATCCTTTTTGTGTTTATGAATCTATTGGTATTTTGAACTGATGTGAAGTTGATTTTCTTTTTCATAAGCAGTTTACATCAGCTATCAGCAAATTATGATTGATTTTGGTAGTTTTGTTTGTTTAGTCTCAAAACAACAATATTATCATTGATTGCAATAATTTCTGGGACAATTTATCGTCCAATAAAACTTACCGTGACAGACCAAGATACTGTTTGTTTGATGCTTTAATGGTGACCACACTAACAGCTGAATTCTTAAAATCGCTGTGTGAAGTTTGTTGTATTATAAGGCTAAACAAACTTTTTGTTTTTCTCTTAGATTGTTTTCCCGTCTGTGGAGGAGACGGACTCGGCTGTGTCGAGTGAAGCAGGTTGAGCAGAACTCTTCTGATGTTCATGTTGTTTTCATCCTGTGGTCTGTGATAACCATGTGTTGTTGTTGTTTTTCTTTTCTTTGCATTTCTAGATTGTCCTTTTAATACTCAGCCGTTAAATTTAAACATGGCTTTCCACGAGGAGTCGCTCTCTGAGCACCTTAGAGGTAAAACTGCTTCTCTTACTTTCCACATTTTCATCTCAGCCACAATAATTAAATGGGAGGATTTGACACTGTTGTTTAGGTTGTTTCTCTTCAGTAGTGGCTGCATTGAAACAAACAGATCATATGTTTTTATTAGGTTATTATTCCAGTTTGAAGTGTGACTAGCAGACATTTCCTTTTTCCCCTTGACATAATCCTATTTGATGCTTTCTCTTTGCTGCATTGCCTCAGAGCTCCTGCCTGCTGTTGTTTACTTCTCATTTAAAGTGCATAGCATACAGAGCATTTTGATGCCTTTTAAGCTTCAGCTTATTTTTATTTGTCAGAATTGTCTTTAAGAGGCTTGTGTTCATTTATTTATGCATTTATTTTCAGCGTTGACAGAAGTTGGTGCAAATAGTTGGTGGAACGTTTTGATGTCTTCATATCTGAAATATTAAAGTATTTTCCTTGCATGGCTGTCGTCCTGCTGCATTCCTACGTCTGCTGTTCTTATTAATCGCCGCCATCTTTCCCACGTATTAAAGGTATTAGCAGTGAGCTGTGCGATGTTTGTGGGCATACTGTTATCGTAACCGTCCATGAAATTAGAATCATTATCAAGCGTACCTGAAGGCCAGTTATTTGAAGCTTATTTCAGCTGATTTGCTGCTGCTTCTTTTTTTTTCGCCCATTTGCCTCAGAATCCGACCCAGAACCGAACCAAACCTCTCAGACGGATCAGTCAATGGCCGAGGAGAAACAACTTGACGGCGGCGCTGAAAGTCCGACTCCGATCCAGTCCACAAACAGAAGAAGAGCAAAGGTGTGACCCCATCCCGACTAAATGTCCAGACCAAGTGTTTGTGAAAGAGCAGCCTGGGTGAAGTCATTGTGTTTGTCTGTTTGAGCTGTGAATGTTTAATTCAGTTAGGGATACCAAAAAAAAGTCCAAATTTGTTCCACATCTTATAAATGGCTCTACTTTAACACGGCTCCTTTCAACGGGCGTGTTCGGGGTGTCTGCTGAAGATGCCCGGATTTAAGGAGGTCTTAAATCCATTTATTGACAACTAAGGGAAGTTGGCCTTAAATACGTTAATCACAGGTCTTAAATTTTGGCGTTGCAGAATTATTTAATTTTGTATACAGCTACTTTTTTCATTGTGGGACTTTTCTGTCAGGCGAAAGTGTAAGTGCAGACATCTTAATTGTGCTCTGTGACTTGAGGCAGTTGAGGTTACTGGTAACTAGCTGCTAATATACGTTTGGTAGCTACCATTTTTGTGCGACATATTTATAGTTTTTTTTCTTTTCTAGCTTAAATTTAATTAAAAGTGGAATCAAAAAGTCTTAAATTTGACTTGCTGAAGCTGCAGATTCCCTGATGTTGACATGTTCGGTGAAAACTGGAATAGAAAAGAAATGTCCTTTTTTGTCCCACAATGGAGAAATTTCTGTGCAGCAACAGCAACGTGACAGGCACAGCAAATAGATGCATACAAAGATAGAACATAAAGAACAAAACTACTGTACAGTAATGGCAAAATTTCAACTTAAATACTGTGTAGTTATAAAAAAAAATTACGTTCTCAATTAGTCACAAGAATCTGCCAATTTTCCCTCCATCATCCCTGATCGGGGATCTGCAGCTGAGAAAATACTGGAGAAATCAGTTTTCTATTAAATGCACCAACACATGAAACTTTACTTCCATTTAAATTTTTTATTTGGACAAAGTTCATCCTGTTGCAATAGATTTTTTTTTTTTGGTTTTTCTAATACAAAGCAGCAAAGCTTTTAATTGGTCTGTAAACGTGTGAACTCGCTCTCCACAGAACAAGGAGTCGTCTGAAGGGAAGCCTGGAGCGCAGCCCAGCAAGCGAAAGAGAAAGGTCTGCTTCCACCGCTCACGGTTTCTCCCTGATTCTTACTTGTAGAACTCTTCAGTTGCCAAATAAGATCAACTTTTTAATAATTCAGGGGTCGTAGCCCGCTCCCATCTAATCTACTGCTTAATTCCTTCTGGATATGAACCTAATCGCGCTGTAAAACTTCCACTCGGTGTGTGGAAGAGTGTGGCAGAGACACAGTACATCTGATGTATCCTCAGGCCAACTGTCTGTTCCTCCAGCAGCCAGAGGTCGAAGAACCCCTGAAGAGGTCGACGCGATCTGCTGCCAAGTTGGCCTGCAGGAAGATGAAGGTGGGTCTGCTTGTTACGTTCCTCTTCTCTGAGGATTCTGCACACATCACCCCGGAGGCCAGACGTGGACTTGATGTGTGCGCGATCTCACTCCGACTTACTTTGCTCGAGTTTAGGAGAGAGATGCATCTCTCCTAAATGTGTATTTATCTCTATGTAGCCAAGTATAGATTAGCGTAGATCTGTAATGTAGAGTGATGGTGCCCAACTCTTGATATGAGGGACAAAAATGTCAAAACTATACTTGGGGGCGCCACAACATTTTTAGTATTTTTCTTTTTTACTATAGAAGCGTAGCAAGGAATGCGTAAATCATTGAAGAGTTCAAAACAAAGGAGGATCTTGCAGGTTTGCTAGATCTAAAAATACAGAAACATTTGTTTTTTTGCCCATATTAAAACATCTTTTAATATGTCACTAAAACAAGTGACTTTACATGACGGCCAAACTTACTGGAGGTTACTGTACCAAAAACACTGGTTAAGTTTTGCAGGTTATTACATTAAACACCAGTTGTTCTCGAGCTCTGTTGCATATTTAGACACATTTAAATCCAGAAATTTCACGCATTATTAATTTAGTGCAGTGCACCACAGCAAAGGGAAAAATAACACAGAAAAATTGTTGAAGAATAACTCAAAATCACTTGTATTCCTCCTCTCTTTTCTCACTCCCCGTGTCCGCTATGCTGCACACAGACCCGTTACCATAGCAGCTGACAACAGCTCCACTGGTATATGTTTTTTGTTGTATTAAACACCAAAAAACATGCAAGCATTTCCCAAACAAAGAACAGAATCTGCAGTCTGTTACAGTATGATCGCCTGAACACAACTGTGGTTGATTAGCTAATTTAAACACGTGCTCTACTGATGATCTGTCTGAATGTTTGTGTGGTTAACCTTTTTTTTTTTTTTTTTTTACTAAACCAAAACATACCAAATTCTGCATCACATATGTTAAAGTTGTCAAAGTCAAGCTAGCATAGCTACTTCCCTCTCCCTCGCCCTTGTTTTTTTTTTTTTTTTTTTATTGGCTTTTTCCTTGACCTTGTTATCTAGTTGTTGCAGGGTTGATAATTAGAAGGGAAGCACTGCGTCCCTTTTTCTTTTATATATCACCTGTATGTTTAAGCTCTAACGTCTTGTGTTGACAATTTGACAGTAAAACCAATGGTGATCATCGTCAACAAGTAGTTTTTGTCCTCCAGCAGGGAGCTGTGTGGTGGGATGTTGCGAGAGTGATTCCACGCTGCTACGTGTCTATACATTTTCAACTTAAATTAAATCCTCTCAGTGCAGGAATCTGAACGTTTTGTTGATTGAATACCTCAGCTAATCTTAAGGAACTTCCTGCATTTTCTTCTATCTGTTCTATTTTCCAACAAATTGACCGTCTCAGTCAAACAAGTAAAGAAAACATGGCGACCTTAACCCTCATAAAATAAACTTATGCAACTTTTTTTCTTTGCGTAACATTCGTCACAGCATGCAAATGCTTGAATTTCAGTTGGGTGTTTCCAAGGTTTGTAAAGTGCTTGAACTCTGTAAAAAGTCCAAAATTCAAAGCCTAAATTTGGAAAGTGTTATTTACAGTTGAGACCATATATTTTTACACACCTAACGAAAAGAGACACTTTTTTTTCTCTCGCTGTCTGAAGTTGAATCCGATTAATACTAACATTTTATGAGACATGAAATTGTTATATTTTAGTTTACCTAGTCCCTGCTGTAAAATGTTGAATACTGTCACAAGACATTATTCACAACAGTGATAAATAATAGCATATAATAGGGAATTCAAACTTTCTTTTTTTTTTTTTTTTTTTTTTAGTTAATTTGTATGGTTTTTAATCTCCAAAGTGTGATGCTGGAAAAGTTTGAAAACCTACCTGGCTGAATGTTACCGTGGAAACAGTCTACGAACTGTATTGACAAAAAGAATCCAGTCCCAATCCTCTCTCTGTTGATCCATTATCTGCTTTTTTCTACTGGTTTTGAAATGGTGTGTAGTGTCAGGGCAGCTGTGGGTTTCATGACAGAAACATGGTTGTGCATATAATTAGTCGTTTTGTGATGAGTTTTTTTTTTACCCAGAGTCTGACTGCATTTCAAAGTATAAAATATACATCTAATCAACTGTAGGACAGAACTTTAGGAAGAATATAAATTGCTACATTTAATACTTCATGTAGTGATATAGAAGTAAGTGAGAAGTCAGTGAATACTTCCAAGTTAAAGTTTTGATTTCGAATCTTGGCCTAAATTGCTTAAATGAATGGATGATATTCAATAAAATATCTGTTCATTCAGCTTGTGCTGTTGGAAAATGCTTAAAAAACTTAAGTCCTTTACACAGAGTTGGATTCTGATATCCACTGTCCTCCTAAAATCAACATAAACATGTTAAATAAGTTTGTTCTTGTTCAAGTTGATTTGAATGATCTCTTTGGCTCTATTAGTAATACATGTTGAATTGATCTAGCTCTTTCATGCACGAGGGAAAATTTGTCGTATTGACAAATTACTTATTCTACAACAATTATTCAGTACAGCTAAGGAACAAAAAACCAAGATGCAGACACATTACATCTAGAATGACCCAATTCTGCCATTACAAGTACCTCAGATATTTATTATTTCTGGCTGAATCTGTAGAATTTATTTATTTTGTTAACTTACATTAGTTTGTCAGTAGGTGGCAGTGTAGAGAGTCTGATACTGGAGTCCACTAAAGAGACTAATATGCAAGTACACCATCAATACCAACACATGACCAAGAAAACAGTTTGAAAAAGAGCTTAGAGGTGTAAATTTCACAACACAAGTTTATATCGACCAGACTGCTGAATTAACTTTTTTTTTTTTCCTTCCTAACATTGTTGTACAGGTGGCCTCCTCAGCCGCCCACCGCTGGAATAAGGATGTAGATTACTCTCTGTACGGCTCACGAGAGTACGCCTCCAAGAACCCCACCCTGAGCCCCATCACAGAGAGGCTGTCCTTCATCCGGCGGACTTCAGCTGGACAGCAGACACTTGAAAGCCCCACAGGTAAAATCTGCTGCATACATCTTTAGCTGCAGTTACTGATTGTGTTTGTGTATTTTTGGTTCAGGAGAGTCCGAGAAGTCTTTGTGGTTCTTTGCAGAAAAGGTTAGAAGTGAAAAAAAGTGCTAAGATTTTCCCTCTTTTGTTCCTCTAAACAGCCACACATCAAGGATATTTCATCAGCCTTCAAATGCCAAATGTTATTCTACATAGAGAGGATTGCTCAGAGGGAAACTTTTCCATTAAATCTGTCAGCCTTCCTAGCTGTAGTCCAGAGAGGAACAACAGGCAGCCAAGGATTACAGCCAAGAGAGGACGAAAGAAGAGAAAGGTCAGTGTTGCTGACTGCGAGGTTCTTCGGGAGGAAATCACTGAGCAGCAATTAGAAGGTGACGTTTCACAGGGAACTCTGTCGACACTCACCAAGAGTGAGCAGCGTGAAGCCGACCCTGAGGAGCCCTCTGCTGATATTCTCTGCACCGACTCAAGCAAATCGGAATATGACACAAGTACGTTGACGCCAACTTCCAGCTACGCTCCTATAGGTGAAGACTCCAGCAAAACAGAACCAACAAAGAAACAAACTAAACAAGGCAGAAGGAGCTCAGCCCTGCTGGAACCACATCAGGCAGGGGAGCACCAACCCAACTGCGAGGGCAATGGGAATCAGGAGGAGGAAGGGGGACCCATTGTGGACCTCGCCCCTTGGCAGGCTGATTTTAATTTTGAGGACGTGTTCAAACCTGTCGCCACCAGACGGCAGCGCTCGGTACGCCGCAGTCTGAGGAACCAGGTGAACTCCGAACATGTCACCACCGGACTCGCCTGGGTGCCTCACACTTCCCCCGAGTCAATTAAAGAGACTCGCAGAAGGACCCGCCACAGACGGCTCAGTGCGACGCTGCCCGTCCAACCGCCTCTCCCCGAGGAGGCACAGGACTCCGCATCGAGCCAACTGACACCAGGGAAGTTATAATTTCTGCGACTCCGAGCCGTTTGTCTTGAATCAAGTCGATTTGTCTAAGGAGACTGATTGTTGTACATTAGTTGGAAAGCATCGACAGTTTTGTTCCTTGTGAATTATTTGATCTGAGTTCAGTTTCCCTCGAGTAACGAAGTCGGTCAATACACTAAGAGCCCAATGATCTCTGCTGACCGCCTCCTGATCAATATCACCCACTCAGCTGGTAATCACAGTGCATCTTCAGCCCCCGTCTGTCCCACTCTGAAGTCACTGGATCAAGCATCTTCTAGTCAATACCGACTATGTGGACAGATAAAGATGGCTTTACTGCTAATATTTGGGAAATGTGATTTTATTCCTTTTAAACTGTATATAGTGCTCAAATGTGAAACTGCTGTTTTTTTTTAAATCGTCTTTTGTTCTTGAACCAGAAAGTGTCCATATGTAAAACAGTGTCCAGCTGCTTCTCTCTCCATCTGTGTTCACATCCAGTTCCAGTAAAGTAGTTTTTCCTCTCACTTACAGGCTCAGACCTCTTCCTCTTTAGCCGAACAAACTGCTGCGTAAATGACTGTTCAGATTTTCCTTTTCAAAACTGGCCAAATGACTGGAGACATATTGACCCGTAACCTCACCGACCGTCCGCCAGTTATAGATTCAAATCAGCTCCTCGCCGCTTTCCCGATCCATCTATCTCAGAAGAACAGGGGGAGCAGTAACAAATTGAGTTTCAAATTCAGTTCACATCAGGAAATTGGCTTCCCCCCCATCCTCCCGAATGATGCATGACTGTAATCTATCAATCATTGGGTAATTGACTACCTCCCTTTACATCAAGTCAGTCACTTGGCTGAAGGACGCTGGAGGTTTCTGGCTCCGCGGAGTAAGTGTGCGTGTGCGCGCGCGTGCCAAGGTCCCTTCTGTTCCCCCATTGGAAGACGGATGGACACAATCATGAGCTGCAATGTATGGTGTGTGGATGCAGTGTAGCAACACTGCCATCTTGTGGATATTTTGATGAGTTGCACCCCAACTTAAACTATAAAATTCGCGAAAGACGTCTCAGGTGCTGAATTTATATCAAATTGAGGCGGAATAACTTCTTCACTTCTATTATATAAAAAGCTTTAACATTTGTTAGACTCGTGTTTGAATCTCTCTCTCCATTTGTTTCTTGGCCTTTATCTTACAGTAATCCGACAAGAAAAGGGGAAAGACATGCGGCAAAAGGAACCGACAACGGGAGGCGAACTTCGTGGCCGCTTCGAGGTCGATAGTCTCTGTAGACCCGAGTTTCAGTCATTTTTAACTTTTAAATTTAACGAAGCTTTTCTAGTGTTTTGAGTCTACAGCTGAACTGCTGCACGTCTCATACAAGTGGGTGTATGTTGTCCATCTGCGAGCCCAGGAGAGGGAGTGCGCGGATGCGCGCGCGCGTGTGTGTGTAAGCAGTGTGAAGCCCCCTCTCCCTGGCAGACGGGCATAGTGAAGACGGCTTAACACCAGAACAATGGGGTCCTTTGACCAAAAACGACGCCCCCAAGACATGTGGCCTCCTGTCACCTTGGCAACCCCCCATGGGATGGAGAGTGGGGTGACAGCTGGAGGGGAGGACTTACAAAAAAAATGGAGTCTATTTCTTCCCACTGAATCTCTCCCGCTCTGTTTTTCTCTACCTCCTCTCCCGGTCTTCCTGAACGCCGAGGCCCTCGTGAATGTGGGTTACATCTCATTTTACAACTTCATGGGATTGACCTCGTGGGGGGTTGAAAGGAGGAGGTGGGGGGGGGGTCGCCTCACCATCTAACTAGTTCAGGGAGAAATCGAAAAATAAAAGCCGACTATAAATCAGCTCTTTATAGGCTCAAGGATAAGAGAGCAATTGACAAATTTGGGGCGGCCCCGCGACGTTTTATACACTGTACGCTTGATTTTCCGCCTCATTTTAAGCACAAGTTACACGAGCCTCCTCATTTAGAGACCCGTTTCAATTAGTTAATTAGTAACTGAATGGTCTTAAGTTGTCTGGCCTTTCTGAGCTCGTCGCGGTGAGCCTCTATTATTGGTGCTAAGAGGGTCTTTCTCTAAGCTCAACGCCGCTCTCCTATGGAGTGAAAGACGAGCGGGAGGAGGGCGCCGAAACAAAGGCGGCGCAACAACAAGAGACCCTCGAACTCCGCTCTTTGCTCTGCTGTCACAGTGCGTCTCTGAGTGCGTACAGCTGTGATTGGTTTAGACCCGCTCCGGACAGCTGCCGCTGCAGCAAGGACAATTACCCCCAATAACTGCAGCAAATTCACTGAACTTTTCCCTTTTTGTCAGTTGTTGTTGTTGAACTCAATCAAATATCTCTGGGTATCTTCATGTGGTACATCAACTTTGTTTTTCTTTCGTTTTTGTTTTTTACTAATGAAACTTTGAAGAAGGTGTTCTAGAAAGATGAGGCCAAATCTGAACTTATTATTCGCATTATGTTGGGTCTTAACTAATGCTGCACATCACCTGAATTTCATTTAGGAGAAGCAGAGTTATGACTGTCCTATCCATGCCACACTTTTTAGATTTTTGTGTGGGAGGAAATAAATAAATAAATCACAACATCCCACTCATACAGTAACAGTGTGATCCTGTGTCAGATAATATCTCAATAAAATATAAAAGGTTTGTGTTTAGAAAAGCTGAGGAAATCTTTTGAGTTTATAAGGCGACTTCCCAATTTCCCCGTTTCTTTTTTTTAGAACCCTACATCGTGTTCAACCTAACGTATATTTAATTAAATTCACTGTAAGGACTTAATGTTCAATCGAATAAACTTTCGATTGAACATGAAAGTTTATTCGTGTTCAATTGAACACTTCGAGTGTGCAAATTTTCACTTATTTTCACTGCTTTGTGAACAACTGAGTGAGCAAATAGTCCCACAGTTTAGGAACAAAGCTCAAAATGCTAATTTCCTTTTTGTCACTGAAAGCAGCATCAGTAGCATTAAAAGCAGAGCATATGTTGCACTGTATTAACATATTTCTTGTTAATAATCACCCCCTCTACCAGCTAGCAGTCGGGTCGCTTCGTGATTTGTACTGATGGTGCAGAGCTATAACAATATTTAACGTCAAGAATGCTTAAATCAAATCGATGTTTGAGGATCAAACTGTGGCTCATCTTCCAGCTGTCTTTGTGTTCAAGTTACACTTTTATGCAGGTGATGACTCTTTTTAATTGTCAACAATTATATGATTTGTGTGAAGCTTTCATGGACGTCCAAAGCTAAAAACAATTCTGGACTTTACTTCCTATCTGGGTCTATTCAGCCGTCCGCCCATATATTGTCTATTAATCACTTTAAAGTGAAATCTGTGGAAAATTTGGTTGTGTAAAAGTATGGACCTCCGTAAGTAATTTTAGCACATCAAACCTCCCACAAAACTGATTATGTTCTTCTGCATAGGAGAAAACACCAGAACACACAACTCAGCCTCATTACACTGTGAGACGCATCAACTATGTTCTTTACTGAGCTCTGTGTAAACGGAGGGCAAACGCAGTGTGTTGAGCAGAGGCAGAACAGGTCAGAGAAGCATACCTGCACAATTCTCCACCAGTGTTTGGACATGTCTCAACTTACTCTGAACGACAAAACCAGACGGAGCTGCTGACTAAAGGGTACAGACTTGCTCTATTAGAATGTTGATCTGGGGGAGATCAACATTCTAACATTCAGGCAATTTCTGAATATAAAGTGCAGAGGTGGGTGTACCTAAAAAATATACTCAAGTAAATGTGTACTCAAAAACATCAATCATTTAATGTTTAGAAACCACATCCTCAGGCAGACGCATCAAGAGTTATGTGGGAATTTTGATATTTTATTGACCCAAATGAAAATAATAGATTTTTTTTCCCAAAATCAATTTCTTTCAATATAAAACGTATTTAACAAAGCGTGCGGGTATTTGTCTTGGTTAAATAGGAGGTTGAAGAAGGTTTGTTTTTAGTCCCATTTTTACAAACTGGAAATGAAAAGTTATGTTTCCCAAACTGTTTGCTTATGGTTCTTTTTACAGTAAACAGCATTTTGGTTGTTTTTTTTTTTTAAACCAAGGTTTTTACTCATGGTTCAGTAGCTTCCACTTAGCAAACTGAAATCTCTACGAGATAAGTGCAATTTTATCTTGTAGATAAGATTGGTTCTATATTAACCAAACTGTTAGCAGTGTATAATAATTTAAAGTTTATTCAAGGATTATTTTTTAATATACCAATACAGAATAGTAGATAATGGTGAAGTGGCTGAAAAGTGTGGCGTGTGTGTGCAGAGCCACAGCAACAAAACATCTGGAACTTCCTTCTTTGATCAATGGCTTTTCTACGTCAGATGGCGCATAACACCTTTGCAAATACCAATTTTCCAGTCATGACAGATTCTCAGTGCCACCCAGGTCTGGACTTTGATTGGGCCATTCAGACATGTGAATATGCTTTGATCTAAACCATTGAGATAATTTTCCTGCTGGAAGGCGAACATCAAGTCTTGTGTAAATGTGGGCGAGTTTTCTCCGACCCGCCGTCCTCCATTCCACTCACATCACTGAGGAAAAGCATCACCACAGCATTATACCGCCATCGCTGTGTTTCACTGTGTTTGTTGGTCCTCGTGATGCTGTTGATCTCTAACATTTCTTTTTTTTTTTCACTAAAAATTGAGCTCGGAGTTGGTCGGTATTGTTTAGCATTTTCACATTTGTAAACATGATTCTTAAAGTCTAAGTTAAAACAATTTTCAAAACCAGAAGATTTGTAGAGTGTAGATCATAATGGAACATATTGGAATTAACATCTGCTATGGGCAGATCTTAGTCATTTTTTTTTACCATATTGGTATTTGTCTGATTCCATCTTATTGCTGTTTGTGCATGGTACAAGCCACAGTGCTTGCAATCAGGGATGTGCACAGATGGACAGTAGGTGGTGCTAGAGAACCTGTGGACAAAAAAACCTCCCCTCCCAAAAAGTTTTTTTCTTTTTATGTTTTTTTTTTATTTATATATATATATATATATATATATATATATATATACACACACACCATGTAGTGTGTGGCCCAATGTAACATTTCTCTCTTTAAAAGCCTACACAACCAAACTCCCAGACGTGTGTAATAAATCTCACCCTGCTAAGGCAGCTGGTGGTTCTACGGCGCCTCCTAAGGTGCCCCTTTCATCCTCTTGAGCACCTGCCCCCAAAAATATTTGTGCGCCACTGCTTGTAATGTCAAAAATAGACGGCGCTGAATTTGGCTCGCTAAACTGCATTACACTGACAATCAGTGACGAGACGCAATCTGACCTTGGTGCGGGAACGCTCGATCCGTCGACACACTGCCGCGTTGAAACGCGGCCAACACGCGAGAAGAACCGCGACGCAGAGGCTTTGACTCGGCTCCGCCTGCAGAGAGAACTCATCCCCGGAGGTGACCCGATGGAGATCTGCGCTGGCTGACCGGCTCCTGTGTGAGAAATGAACCAGGCTGACGTGTGTCAGCCGTGATGAATGAGCAGGTGTTTGGGTCGGTGTTAAGTAAATGGAGTCGTTATTGATGACCTCCAAGCTCTCTGACTGTTGCCAGTATCAGTGATGATTCCCAGGCCCCCCCTGCTCGCAGTAAGAAAGAAAGAAGAAAAGAGTTTGTTGTTCTGGGATTCTTCGGGTCAGCGAAGGACTCAGCCTCGGGGGAGAAGCAGTGCTGACTGCCAGAAGCGGGGTTAAGTTGAGTTGCGCGGAGCGATGACCTCGGAGCGGGAAGTTCACAGGCAGTCGCCTCCGAGTGGACTGGCTGCGACTCCATCCTGTCATGACGGCCGCTGCTGATTCCCGTCCCGATCCCGTGTCCAAAACAGTGGAGATGAGGCACGACATGAAACGCAGAGTACAGCTGCAGTCAGAAGTCTGCAGATGTTCATGTTCCTGTATGTGTGACATTATAGGTAGATGCTTTTAAACCGGGAGGATCTTCAGTCAGTTTTAACCACACTGGTGGTTGCCGAGAAACCAAACCAGGAGCCATCAGCTCAGCAAATGTCTGGCATAATTCTGGTTTAATTTGTAGCCGCTTCTTGTGTGTCACTGCTGGAGATCATTTTAATTTATTAGTTTCCTGACGAAGACAAATGCTTTCAATTGACCCGTTTTATGCTGGAGTCTCCCTAAATAATTTGGTGGGGGTTTTTTTTGTTATGTTTTGTTTTATTTATTGATTTTTTTTTTTTATCAAATAAAAATAAGACAAAATCTGAATCTTATCCAGCTCTATCCACGCATAAACCACCTCTTGAACATAGCTGTGATTGGAGGAAGTGAAGGTCATCGTCTTCCTTCAGTATTGTGCTTGAAAACAGGCCTCTTGCATGATGCTGCCACCACTGTGTCTCAACATGGCTCAAGGATTATGACAAAAAAAGAGAGGAATATTATTTGTAGAAAACAGCTGAATTAATAGTTTAATTTGGAGGAATCAGTAAAGTCAGCCATGTCATTGAGTAAGTGTTAAATTAAGCAAACCAAACCCCAGGAGGATAATCATCAGGGAAGGGACAGGCTCATTACCTCACTAATGCAGCCTTTATATGGGGGAGAATAACCCCCTATATATAGCACTAAAGGTGTTTCCAATTAGTGCACCTGCTGCTCTCCAGCCAATGAATCTCCTCCTGCAGCAGCTCCAACAGTCACCTGACAGGAATGCCCCACATGCTTCACAGCTGGTCATCACTGTGGGCAAATACGTGCATTTTCATGTTGTCTGACCATAAAACCAGAAGCCGTGTGGCTTGTTGTTAGCGACAGCTGCACATGAGCTTGTAGAGGCCAACCTTAGAGCTGGTCAGCACCCAGTTAGAGATGGTGGCGCAAAATGTCCCTCCACTTTGGTCAGGTGTCCAAACATCTTCCAAATGAATTTCAAGCATGAGGAAACCAATCAATGTAAATGAGCCCTACCAAATCTGAAAAAAAAAGAGTGGTTCAGCCATATTCAGAATTGTACCAGAAGCTAGTAATAAGTTAGAATTAGCTTAAATGAGCTAAACCTAAGCTAAGTCTAGCTAAGCTTCTGCTAACTCTCACTAACTCTAGCCTAGCTTGTGTTAAAGCTAGAGGTGAGCTAACTCTAATTAAATCTAAATTATCTTGTGTTAAACTAGAGTGGAGCTAACTCTGACCAACTTTAGCCTAGCTTGTGCTAAGCTAGAGCGAAGCTAACTCTAACTCTCCCAGTAAAGGGTCTGGATACTTATGAACATGATATTTCAGTTTTTCTTTTTAAACAAATTTGCTACAATTTCTACATTTCTGTTTCTCTCTGTCAAGATGGGATGCTGAGTGTGCGTTCATGAGACATAATATGAACTCTTTCATTTTACCAAATGGTTGCAATGAAACAAAGAGCAAAAAATTAAAGGGGTCTGAATACTTTCCATACCTACTGTATGTATATATTTCAGCTTGTATACATGGTAAAGAAAATGCCTGATAAATTCAAACATGTGCACCTTGCTTTTGCTTTAAAAAGAAAATTCAAGTTGTTTGGCAGAGAACAGCTCCTGTCCTGAAAGAACGGCTCGAATAAATCATTAAGACACCAAAGTTATTTCATCTTTCATGTCAAAGATGGAAAAATGAAAACTTCTGGTCACAACTGCAGCTGCCCGCAAGAATTAGCCCACAGCTGCAGCGACGCTTTGAAATCTTTTTTCAAAGGCTCACATGAAAACGAAGCGATGATACCATACAGCGATGATAACTTCCACTCAACTGTTTTCACATTTCAAACCTGGAGAGCATCTGCTAAACCAGAACCCGGACCGGTTCCTCGGTTCTGCCTGCCTGCCCCGGCAGATGATCCTTCATGCGACACCCTGCGGTACTTACACATGTTTTCACTCTTTCTGTACCAAATGTTGCGGACGTTTGTTGTGCCACATGCAGCGATACCAGAACATTTCTGGAATACTGGTTGGCAGAAATGCCTTTGGGTTTATTTTCTTGGGATGTGCGATATTTTTGTTCCAGTTCATTCGAGATGTGAGTGTAAACTCCGCTGCACTGAAAACTTGGCCACTTGGCCTTGGCTAAACCACAAACATCCATGTACTTTAAAAGCCTGTTATGTGATGGACCAAGATAAAACAGTGCTGAAATAGAACAAAATTCAACTATTCAATTTGGGGGAGGGGGGTTGTAACAATTTAGTGCGCATCCTTATTTCCTTGAAATAATCTTAAGAAACATCTTACCATCAACTCTCCCTTGCCCACCTTGGTGTGTTCTCCCACATGAACTGGACAGTTCAGGTGGGACAGAACCGCCCAGCCAGCATGCCTAGATGGGCCCCATGTGGGGGAAAGGAGGGCTGATATATGGGTCCCATATGGGTTTGTCCTCTGGTTCCTAAATGGACAAACCCATGTGGGCCACCACCATATAGGGCCCATGTAGGGCCCATGTGGGCTGTGGCCCTACATAGGCAAACCCATGTGGGGCCATCGTGGAACCCGTGGACAAACCCATATGGGATCCATATGGCCTGCCCTCCTTTTCCCCACATGGGGCCCACCTAGGCATGCTGCCAGGGTGGGAGTCAGAGCCAAAACTAAACTCATATTAGTTACGTTCCCATCCAAGTATCATGTAAATTTTAAGCAAACTTTTGAAATGTCTCAAAAAAATAAAAATAAAATGGTTTTAATTTAAAAGTGTGTAATGTGATGGACCAAGACGAAACATGGATGCAGTTGGCGTGTAACACCTATTTACACACCAACTGCTCCACTGAACAGAGAAAATTATTTATTTTTTTTCCTTTTCAGTCAAAGAAAAGAAAAAAAGTCTAAAAACTCCTGGAGCTGAGCTCACGCGGTGCTTCACATCGTTTCCAGGCAGCAAAAATGTTCACGACTAAAAAATCAGGATGGATGAGCCGTGATATCATCATCACCATCATCATCATCACTCTCCGCTTGCACATACCGTTGTCTCTCCCTCCACACGCAAAACCCAGTAACCCCCCCCCCCCCCAGTCTCCTCCACCTGCACCAGATACCGTTACCCTGAACGCACCAGAGGCGTTTATCACCTCCAGCGTCATATGCGATGCAGACGCATGTCGCCTTATTATCGCACGTCTCTCAGGAAAATCTGCAATTTCCATTTAAAACCAACATGATTACAGAATGTCCTCCATCTGTCGCCTCTTGCTGCTACTGTAGGCCGGGGAGACGAATGTGCACATTGTTACACGCACACAAATATAATTAACCAATTAGGGACAGTATTGAATGAATAACTGATTCATCACAGTTTCCATAATAACAGTGGAGATCATTACTGCCTCCGTAATGCAGTTTAGCTCCACCGCGGAGGGTTGGAGAGATTATTCATGGGAATGTAGACTTTCTTTTTTTTTTTTTTTTTTTTTTTTTTTGTTCCCCCATTACCCTGCGGGGGGGCACCAAAGGGGCTTTTTTAAAAAAAATGGATTTGGGGGGGC
>NW_015115011.1:61782-66868 GCF_001443285.1 Poecilia latipinna
TTATGCATTTTTGCCCCCCCCCGGGGGGTGGGAGAGATTTTTTTTGGGAAATAAAGTTTTTTTTTTTTTTTTTTTTTTTTTTTTTTTGATCCCCCATTACCCTGCGGCGGAGCACCAAAGTGGCATTATTAATACAAATGGCTATGAGGTGACCGGCTTTTAATACACGTCGCTCTGATTGGATCAAGAGATGGCCCGTCGTTTGCTTTCGCGTCGGCATTAATCGACACGAACCCTCCGGACATAAATCCCCCCCGATCCGGGCCGAACATTAAGACTGAAGAGGTCTTAATGTTCTGCTGCGAGAACGGCTTGTTGTTCGAGTAAATGAGCGCACAAAAGGTCACAGGGCAGCAGTGTGGAGGTGGTGGGGGGAGGCCAAAGCTCGCTGAGCTGCAGGAGCTTAGAGCCCCCCCACCAACACCAACACCACTGAGGAGGACCAGACCCACAGGAATGCGTATGTGTGTGTGTGAGAGAGAGAGAGAGAGAGAGAGAGAGAGAGAGAGAGAGAGAGAGCGAGCACGTTCCGGAGGCCGGCATTGTTGTCTGCGGCGCATCCTGCCCTGCAAACACTGCGGAACTGCTGCTGCCTGCACTCCAACACACTGTGACACTCTGGGAAGGAGTGTGTGATGTGGGAGGTCTGGAGAGCCAAACAAGGCATCATGTGAGATGAGTTCTGTTTGTTGTGTGAAAGCAGAGAAACCTTCTGCGGTGCAGAACTTCTCCCCTCCTGAGGTTGAAAGGAGCAGCGTTATGTGTTTCCCAGGCTCACTGTGCCTTTTTGTAAAGTAATCAACTAACTATTAAATATTAAGTATGACTTAAAAGAAATTTGACTTCCTGATTTAACGCCTTGAAATTGGGCCTCTGTGTCTTTAAAAACTCCTGCTCTTTCTGAAACTACTCCTTCAGGAAGTCATCACTCCTCTACCTTTAATGATGTTTTTACTAGTGTTTGAGAAGTAGCTTCTATAATGAGCTCAGAGGATTAGCAGTTCTGCCTTGTGTTTGCTAATTGTTGCTGGCTAGTCTGAAGGAGCTGAGTTTGGGAGTGGCAGGGCTCTGTGAGGCAGAAGCTTGGAACTTTGGAGGAGGCGTTGGGCCTTGAAGGCGGCGCTAAGTCCAACTAAACTCTTTGCACAGCTAAATCATTGCCGAAGGATTTCTCAAACATGCATGAAAGAATCAAGGCGACACTCCTGGTATGTTTTTGATTAGGGAATAACATTATGACATGATTTAAAGCTAAAAAGGTTGAATTTTAGATAATCCTGCCCCTTTAACAAACAGACATAACCAAAGGTGGGTGGAATTCTCAAAAACTGAACCCAAGTTAGAGTAGAACTGTCTCAACATAGTTTTTACTCAAGTAATAGTAAAAATGTATTTGGTATGAAGAGTACACAAAGCTAGGATGTGTAGCTTTTATTAAAAAAACAAAAAAAATTTCCATATTAGTTAAAACTCACCATGTCATGAGACCAGTAATCTGTAAAAAGATTGATCTCCTTCCTGTCCTGGTGTTGCTGTGGTGATCTGTGTTTTGTGTATTTATTTTGAGGTTTTTCTGTGTTCATTTGCCTGTTCCCCTGAGTCTCTGTCTTCCCTGTTGATTGTTCCCAGCTGTGTCTCATTTCTTTGATTCCCCTCCCAATGTATTTAGATCCACCTGTTGTCTTTGTTTCTTGTCGGATCGTCGTCGTGTAACGTTGTTCTGTTCCGTATTGTCATTAAATTATCATCATTCATCACTTCAACCTGGGTCTGCCTGCGTCCTACCTCACCACCACCAAACCACCATCATGACAGTTGCCATCTGAAGAAATGCATCGCTCCCATCCAGAAACAACCAGTCAGAGCCAGGAGGAGGGTCTCAGCGATGTCAATCAGGCTCGTGTATGCTGGTCAATCTGTTAACGGTGGACAAACAACTTACTGTTACTGTTTATCCGCTGTCATCAGCGGCCACGCTAACTTCTATATAGACTTAGCATTCACGACAGGCTCTGCTAGCTGCAACGTAGCACAGAGTAAGGGCGGAGAATATTTCATATAGATAACATGATAACATAATTAATAACATGATAACATAATTCCCCTTACCCTCCCCCCCCCCCAAAAAAAAAGTTACACAAATAAATGTAACCAAATAAATAACCAACTCTGGACACAATCAATGTCCCCAACAAAGAGCAGCTAATTAAAGTGTGACCATCTCTTTTTTATTGATCTTCCTTCCTGTAGTTATTGTATCAAACAAACTATGTGTGTGTGTGTGTGTGTGTGTGTGTGTGTGTGTGTGTGTGTGCGCGCGTGTGTGCGCGTGTGTGAGTGTGTGTCAAACCTGCTGCTGCTGCCGCTCATTCTGGGAAACCACTGGGTGAACGAGGCTGTCATGTCACACAGAGCGCTGGGGAATAATAACACAAAGCAGTGGCTCATGTTACAGCAGTAGTGATCAGCACTGTAAAAAAAAAGAAGGAAAAGAAGAAACAGAAAAGAAAAAAAGTGGTGGGTGTGGGTGACAGAGACAGGAAGAGAAGAAAGAAAAGGAAACCTGAAACCCAGCTGTTCAAACTGGAAAAAGTCTGATGTTTTGGGGAAGAGCAAAGTTTTATGCTTGATTAATTAAAGAGACTTGAACACTACATGTTGCTGACAGATTTCAGTTTTTACACACCAGACAATGGAACCGTAAAAATGCTGGTTTGAACTAGAAACTCCAGCGCCTTGGACAAATGTCAGTGGCGTTTGAGCTTGTTTACATTTATCAGCCACAAAGGTCCACGCATGTTTTTGGATTTGTGTTTATTTCCACAGCAAAAACACAAAATCTTACCAAGTTTTTTTTTTTTTTTGCATAGTTTCAAGTGCAAAATAAATAAAATAAGATGAGACGAGCTCACGAAAAACTTTGCAGCAAATTTTAAGTAAAGAAGCTTGTTTGAAGTAAATATAGATCCTAAAAAAGCTCCAGTGGCAGATTTATTGACTTATATCGAGAAAATCTGCCAGTGCAACCAGTACTTTAAAAAAAAATCTATATTCAATAACTAAACAAGGTCACATGTCTTGTTAAAAGAGTTACTTTTAAGTTAGTTTGGACTTATCTGAAGTAGAAACCAGATAATACTTGGTGAGATTTTTCTTTAAAACTCTAGCTTTTTTTTTTTCTGGAGCAAGAATATGTGGTAAACATTGTTTATAAACAGAAATCAGAGAACAGAGTGCAGAACTCTGTGCAACTGGTCATCTGATAATGGAAACAGTCTGGCACAACCCAGACTTGGGGGGCGACCAGCTGAACTGGCAGACGGCAAAGAAGAGAATCCGTCTGAAGCTGCGTTTCCATCACGAATGGGCAAAAAATTTGTTGATACTCTGCTAATGTCGAAAAAACACAATTTCACCACTGCAGCGTTTCCATTAAAATCACACGATTATAAGTTTGTTCACGGGATAAAGTCATTAAAAAAACACGACGCGCCATCATCATCCAACTTGTCTTCTTCTTCGTGGGTTTGCGCCAGAGGAAACATCCTGTTTTTGATCATGTGAGTCGTGTGATGTGGAAAAAGTATTTCCATCGCTGTTTTGCATGATAAACCAATTTTGATAAAACCGATTATTTTTTTTATTTTTTTTATTCCCATCAAGTTTCCATCAAGCAAATTCATTTTTAAAAAGTGTCAAATTATGCAACGCCACAGTAAATTAATGGAAACGCAGCTGCTGAAACAGCCAGGAGGAGGACGGTAGCTCTTGAGGAGCTGCAGAAACTCTCAGCTCGGGTGGGGCAATGTGTGCGATAAGCAGGATTTTAGCAAAATGAGGCTGAAAGAGTAAAAAGTCGTGTTTTCTGTTCTTACTACAAAAGCTACGGGAGCTACAGCAAACATGTGAAAGAAGGAGCTCTGATCAAATGGAAACAAAACACACACACAAAACGCACAATACCCAAGATGAAACATGTTAGTGGCAGCATCATGCTGTTGGGATGCTTTCCTTCATCACGCACATTGAAGAGTTGATGGGTGGCAGAAACTAGACAGCGGTTCGCTTTCCAGCACAACACCAGAAGTACGACAGAATGCTTTAGACCAAAGTCTATTTGTGTGTTAAAACGGCCCAGTCAAAGTCCAGACCTAAGTCCTCCATTCAGTATAACATTCGTCAGTTCCCACTCAGGGAGCGTTCAGTCAGATGTCAATATTTGTGTCAGTCTGTCACATAAAATCCATATAGAGTACGCTGAACATTTCAGGTTTTTAGCTCAAACAAATATGGGGGGAAAAAGTCTGCTTGTATCTAACAAGAGTTTCTTCTCCAGAGCTACTCTGCAGCTGGAACCTGCTCTGATTTCAGCTAATTGAAGTATCAACAGGACCAATCTGGTGCCATTTATTTCCTCTTTTGTGTGGCGTACGGTGGAATGTGACTGAAACGTCTTCCTCGGACATTTTACTCTGACCCCACCCGGATTACCGCCTCATTCCGAGCTGCGCTCTAAACTTAGCAGCCCAGCTCACCGTTTTGTGCTTGTTAAAATCAAGCATTCGATAAATCTCCATTTCCTCCACATGTCCAGCTCATCCTTTTATTATCCGTTTAGCTTTAAATTCATCTCCTCAAACTAGAATCTACATTTATTTATTTATTTTTTATTCCAGTTTGCCTTTAAAATCTGTTTTTCTTTTTGTCCTCTTTCACTTCTAGACCCACTGATTTTCAGGATAGGTGGTGTCTTGCGGCTGGAGAAGTAAGAAGCAGATGTTTCTTGGGTGTTTCCTTTTTCAGCCGGTTCCTCCTCTGCTGTACTCTCTCCCCTCAGAGATATTTGTTAGCCTGATTCTCTGAAATCTACATCCACTTAAGACAACAGTTAGCCGCCGGAGAACAATTCATTTGGTAAACAAAGTAGTCCTCTACGTTTCCCCTCCCCGATACTCTGAAACTCGAGCAGAGTAAAAGTGTCCTCTCCGGCCCTCTGAAGCACCTCTGATTAAAAGAGAAGGGGTCGGTGTTTTTGTTTTTAGGCCTGGGACGGGGGGGAGGGATTTGGGCGGGTGGGTGGGGCGGG
>NW_015115011.1:70358-92280 GCF_001443285.1 Poecilia latipinna
TGGTTTTGGGGGATTGGGGGATGGCTGGAATGGTTGGATCGGGGTCTGGGGACCTGGCAACCAGCCAGTCCCAGCAGGAAGCTTTTTCTGCTGGTTTCACACAGAAAAGAAGGGAGACCCGGACACTGGCTGGCTATCTGAGCGAGGCACTGCAGCCGTGGGGCCAGAAAAACAGGAACTCATATATATATATATATATATATATATATACGTGTGTGTGTGTGTGTGTGTGTGCTCTGAATCTGACTGACTGTTGCTTGCTTACAGCCGCCCATGTGGCCAGCATGGGCCCAAACTCACTGTTCTTTATACAAGTCTGCTTGTATCTAGCCAACAACGCCAAAATAAAATCGTGATCACCATGGGCCCAAATTCAGTTGGTTTTATATTTTTTAATGCAGGGGAGAGCAAACAACTCAAATATTTCTCTCTGTGTAACACACACACACACACACACATTCATATGTCTGTATTTTATGAAGACAAACTAATGCGGGAGAAGGCAGAAATAAATATTTATTCATGTATCACCAGACCGATTTGATAAGTTCCAGCACTTTGAGTCTCATTAATTAAAACTTTAGCCGTACAGAGAGGAATCAGAGTTGCCAAGGATTCAATTTCAATATTAATTTGGCCAGATTCCAGGAGGTCTCTGTGATACGGGAGACATCTTTTCAGATTCAATTTGTAAACAGTTATTGAGTTTAAAGGAAATTGGTCCCACCATATTTTATATGCATTAGCGACGAGGTTTCCGGTCCGCCAGCGAACGCTTTTATATCCAGCTTACAATTAATAAGCGCAGCAGCAACAATAAAGCGACCTCAGATTAATTCATATTGTTTTTTAAAAAGAAAATAAGTCTTACTTCTTCAGGCTGGCAAATGTCCAGCAGTTAAACCTTCAGGCAGTGGGCAGAAAGCAGTGCTGTGCATCAGGTGGACGGAGTGTGCGTGGGTTTGTGTGTGTGCAGGAGGGCAGAGGGGAGGGCCACAGGGGGCAGGTGGACACTGACGGGCCTTGCTGGGGGCTCAGGGCCCCTAGCAGGTGGATGCTCAGAGAACAGAAATGAAAAAAGGCGGATTAAGGGGGATGAAAGGAAGCAAAGGATTACTCGTCTCCCTCTCTCCTCCAAAAACTGAAAACAAGCCAAGTGTCTGGAGCTTCCAGTCCATTCAGCCGTATTAAGTGTGTAAAAATACAAACTGGAAACTTGTCCAGTTTTCAAGAATGTTGTAATTTATCAAAACAGAAAATCACACCGTTTACGTCAGTCAGGGTTTGTTTTCCAGATTTCCATGCTATCGGTCGTCCTTCCGCTCCTGAAAAGCAGAGTTATTTCAGCTACACTGGTTAACTTTTCATTAGCTTCCTTCTGCTTTGTTAAAACAAAACAAAACAAAAAAACACTGCTACAGTTTTGAGCCAAATCATGAATTTCATGAGACCACTTGTGTTTTCCCCTCTAGATGAAGGATTAAATTTGATTTCTTATACATTTTTCCTCCTCTGTCTTGTATTTACTGCTTGTAGTGATTGTATTTATAGACAACATTTGTGTAGTTAAGTCATCTTGACCTTGTTTTGTATAACCTTTGTTTGTTGTTGTTTTTTTTTAGCAAGATGAATTACCCATTGACCGGGGACAGCACATGAAAACTAGCCTTTTGGCTAATTCTGGTCCATTTCCTGAAATGTTAATTAACGTGAATTGTTCCTGTAAAATACATTAATGCATTTCAAATGTTGTTTTACTGGCATGAAGCAACATAAAGCGAATAACTCATTTCGGCCTCCAAGCTTTAGAATATAGTCATGTAATGTCAGGAAAACGTTGTGGTGTCATTATTCTGCCAAACTGTTTATGCGTTGATTTCTCTTATGTTCAACTTCCTCTCAACTCCCCTCTCCTTCAGTACTTACAATGGTGATTGTTTGACATTTGAATATATGAATATTTAATAGCAATTTGAACAATATTAAAACATTCATAAAAGAACATAAAAGAAAAATGGAAAAAAAATATCTCTAAAACAAAGAAGTTAAAAAAAATGCAATTTCTGGTGAAGAATAAATTAGGACACCCACACATATATTCCCACTTAAAATAACTACAGTCACATAGGCACCTGTGATGAAAACATGACTATTCAGCATTTTGAAGGATGATTGCCCTGTTTAAACCTCCATTCTATTAGTTTAGTTTAGTTTTGCTCTGTTCCCTCTAGAAAAACACGAAGGCCAGACTAAAGTTTGCTACAAATAACATAAACAAAGACGAGGACTTCTGGAATAATGTTCTTCGGACAGACAGGTGAAAAACTGAATTAAACCCGAACAGGTGACATTTCAGATATGAGCCAAATTCAGCTTATTATGGAAAGGAAGCTCATAATACCTGAAAGGCATAGAGGTGGAAGTGTCATGGTTGGGGATGCTTAGCTGCAGCAGGAGAAGCAGCGGAGCAACTAAAGGAGCTCTCATGTAACTATTGTTAAGGTAAATAATAAATAATGTAATTTGGGGAGTAGAGGAAAGTAAGAAAAAGTGGTCAGTTTGTATTCCAGCAGCCTATAGCAGCCTGAGCTCATGGTAACTGAACCTCTGTGAAGAGAATCCCAATAACAACCAATTTTATGGATAACATTATTAGAACTGTTAAACTAATGTCTTATTCTCCAGCTGCAGTAGGAATAGCTCTTCCTTTTCAAAAGAAAAAAAATGGTTTTAGATTAAAAATAATAAAAAAAACAACATTTGGATCATGTTTTAAATTAATATATCATAATAAATAATAGAGTGAAACTGCAGTTTATTTACCCTAAGTTGTCATACCATGACAATCTCATATCGTCCCAACTTTAATTAGAAGCGAGAAACTCTGGTCAACATTGGCCAAATTTCAGATTTCAGAAAGCAACTCTTCTATTGATTAGATAATGATCGTATCACTCATAGGGCGCCACAGTGGCGTAGTTGGTAGCACTGTTGCCTTGGGTTCGAATCCTGGCCTGGGGTCATTCTGCATGGAGTTCTCTACTACGGAGAGAACCACAGTCAGGTCTCTCTAAATTCTCCTTAGGTGTGAGTGTGTGTGTGCGTGGTTGTTTGTCTTGTCTATCTCTTGCCCAAAATGTCTCTCTGGAGATAGGCACCAGCACCCCTGGTGACCCCACTAGAGACAAGGGTGTAAGAAAATGGATGGATGTATCACTAACACACCTGTTCTATTATTTTTCTAGTTGTTACATGTGTGGTACGTTAAGTCCTACTGTTGGCTGCTGCCTCTCTTGGGAAGATATAAACTTTTGAATTTGTTTACTATATGTTCACTGTTTATCAGCTGATAATACTTAAAATAATACAGCACACTTAAACGCCACTCTGCATTTCAAAATCCAAAAACGTCTTTTTAAAGTCAATAGCGATAACAACACCAGTATGATGTAAGCTAATTACAAACAATGCTAACGATAGCAAGTATGTTTGCACATATAAAAAAGCTTAGGAACGATAAAGTATTGTTGACATATAGGTATGGTGGGCCCCAAGTAAAACCTGGATAGGACCCCATATAGACTTGGACCGGACCTGCGCTCATCCCACCACTCGTGTCTGTTGTGGTGAACACGGATCATGATACCACGGTATTATTTATTCATGGCCGGCAACCACGGTCGTAGTGGCGCGAGCTTCTCCCGAGTATTGTCCATCTGTTGGCTCGCACTACTGTACACTAAACGTAATGTGAGTCCTCAGGAGGTGCACTAATAGCTGCTCGACTGTTAACGCTTCACACTATTTATCTCTGTAATAACACCGCCGTTAATTATAATTAGTGTCCTGTCGCCGGGATGTGATTTATCCGTCCCCGAAGAAGCGGAGGGAGATAAACAGCGAGGTAAAGTGTGACCTTATTTGATCACCGCCTGCGCTGACAGGGCCTCACCCTCTCACAAGGCACTTCCAACATGGGAAAACATCAACTCTAATTGTCCCCTATAAGGCACCGTAATCCGTCTCTGAGGACCGCTGTACACATCATTTTACACAAAGCCCGAGATAATTTAATTTCCACGGAGGGAGCGTTCGGCTTTACACTATAATAGAAAATGAAGATATGCCAGATTCCCAAAACAGGTGCCACGTTATCAAGATAAGCCCTGGCTTGAAGAAGCATTTTATTAAACAAATAAGTTGAGAGTAACTTACAGTATCCACAGTAAGCCTGTGATGATTTAAAATTTTACTGGATGATTACATTGTTCCAGAAATGATCGCAACAAATGATAATATTGTTGTCTTGAGATCATTTTCAAGTATAATATATTGGCACAATAATGCAAGTTTACCCTCTCAAAAAGTAATAAACTTAAATTTTGAACAGAACACTCCACACTACAACTGGAATTTAATATTAAATATGGAATTTAATTTGGATATTTAATAAATATCCAAAATAAAATCCAACAACCAAAAACAATAAATAAAAAGGAAGCAAAGTTGCCTTTTAAAATATATTGATCAATGGAAATTATGAAGCTAATTTTGATTTATCGTGATCTTGATTAATTTCTTACAAGAGATTTAACAGCAGATTAACCACTTCTGAGAGTACATGTACATGTGTTATTTCTCACTAATATAAACATGTCATCTGTTGTGTTTGCTTTAAATCTGAGCAACACATTAAAGTATTCATAATTTATTTGCAGAGGTGGCCCAATTTAACTCTGAAACTGTTGAGTACTCAAGAGAACTTGAACACCAGACAGGTTGACAAATACACTGTTGTTTACATATTGAGGTACGACATTCACAGCTTATAAGTTATAAGCTGTGAATGTCACAACTAAAACCATATCACGCCAATAAAATACATTGCTGTTGTCATAGCTAGCAAAAGATTCCATGAGGCCCTTAGCAGGATTTCATTCAGAGGCCCCATTTCCACCACCAACTGCAGCAATAATTAATTGCTTTCCACATTGTTTATAGTTTTTTTTTTTTTTTGCATTCAGAAGACTTATTGAAGTCGCGGAGAAGCCAAATTTAATGTTATGTTCATGAGCATCCACGTAAAAGAGACTTTTACCTGCTGATGTATTTATGGTTTTTTATTTGTTATTTTCTCAGCTCACAAGTAGCGCTAATTATTAAATGTGCTTTAAATGATTACTGTGTTAGCATAACTTTCAAGCCTAAACAATTTTTCTTTGTAAGGGTACAACTGGTACCATGTAAATACATGTTCTCTTAAGGTCCCAAAGAGTATTTTACTCCTTTTTTATTGCAGTTTCTTAATTGGGTTATATTTTTACTTCAGATTTTTCACTTTGTATCATATATGTTTTTTTTTCTTCATTACTGCCCAACTACAGATTGACATTGCAAATTATCTTAGGTAAGAAATGTTTGAAGACAAATATTTGTCCCCCAATAAATGCAGTATGTTACCAAGCAATGGCCGTTGTTCTATTTTTGTGTGCAGCACAGCAGAATGCAAAACTGGAAAATAATATGGAATTACTTTGTGGGTTCTTTGATGGGAATTACAATTAAATCGAGCACAGCGCAGATTGAAATGCAATAAGATCATTATCATTCCTTTACATTATGCTGCTTCCACCTGTCACCAGATACTGTATCTGATGTCGCGCTGGCAGCTTTAAAAACTCATAAATTATTTTAATATAGGGTGTCTTATCACTGAATATACCTTGATGGACCGGTAGTAGATATTTAGCATAATTTATTTATTTTTCCCCTTTATTTGCACAATGATCAGCAGTGCATCAGCAAACTACTCTGCACTTGCAGATAAATAACATGCTCCATCATGCCTACTGTAACAAATACCTGCACACCGCAACATCTGATGAGTCCAGTTAAATAAACATGCTCAGGTTCTACAACACACTGCAATGAGGAAGTGTGTCTTACTTTGATCTTTAAATACCCTCTAACGTTAACTTTTAAGAGAAAGGCAGACGCTCCCTTGAATCTCTGCTGCATGAGCACCTACCATCTCTTTTTCTTTTTTTTTTCATTCTCCCTCCAACACCACCACCATCTGTCCCTTTCTTCCATTTCATGTGCTCAAGCGTTATCCACACCCCTCTCATAGCAACAGCACGTCGCCCCCGCGCCTTGCAGTGGATTTTTCTTCCTCTGGATCTGCGCCTCGCACCATGCAGACGGTCCCTCGGCCCTGCCTGACGGCTCAGTGTTCCCCCCTCCCCCAACAGCCGTGCTCCTATTTCACTCAAAGATGGCGTCGGCTCTAGAGCCCCTGGTCCTCTGGCTGCATTTTTAGCCTTGTTGTTGTCTTCGTTCCCCACGGTTCTGGCACCTTCTTCGCAGCGGCTCGACACGAAATTCCGGTGAGTAGCAGCGGGAGTCGGATAGGGTTTGAGGAGATTTGTTTTTTGTTTTTTTTTCTACCAGGGTGAGCTTTACCCGAGCTTCCCTCGGAAACCAGAACCGGACCAGCTTTGGCTTTCAGGGGGAACCGCGAGAGGTAGCGGGAGAGAGGGGTACGGAGGGATGGTGCTCGCGGAGGTGGGTGGGTGGCTGAGTGGAGGGGGGCTACGAGAGGAGGGGAAACCAAAGGCCTAGGCGCTCCGCTGTGGCGGCCTTGTCTCTCCACCTCACCGCAGGCTTGAAGCGACACAAGAGGGCGGTTGGTGAAGGGAGGAAGTCAGCTTAGGTGGAGACCCGCTTTGCAGGGACGGTGTGTTAGTGGGCAGAGGCTGCTCGCCCGTCCTGTGTGCAGAGAACTAGGCCGCGTAGCATAATGCTGCAGAGTCCGCTGCTCAGATACCTTCAGTGTTGCACTTGCCCGCTAGCCGAGATGGCCGTCTGCAAGTTGCATTGTGCCTCTTATATAAAGGCCGCAGTCTCACGTTAGTATCATGACATTCAGAATAGGATTCCTCGTCTTATTTGTGTTGCTGGAAATTGCCACCAAAGCGGGAATGTTGTGTCGTTTTTACGCTGGAGTGTTATCCGTTCTCTCGTTACATGCTGTTTACGTCTCGGGTTAGCGAGTTACGTTAGTAACAGTGTGGTAACGCTAGCTCGCGGGCTACAACGTTAGCTTCCTAAACAGCAGCGGTTAACGGGGCACTCTTGTTTGTAAATACGTGTCAGACTGGAAGTATGTCATTATAATTGAACAACACAATGTAATAATAATCCTTTAACAATGCAACAAATGACTCTGGTTGGTCTTTTACCTAGCCTGTGAGCTAATGTTTGCTAGCTGTGTGTGCGTTTGACTACATGGTGTTTACATTTAGCAACCCAGCTGACCAGGTGGCTGGACCTGGTTGTCCAGGTTTCAGGAGTGTTTCGTTTGTTTTATTTGTCCCTGGGACGCAGCACCTTTTATATAAAGCGACGTTTAGCGTTAGCCACATTAAAACTCAATTATATACTTTGTATTGTCCCGTAATGACGATGTTTTGAGTAATTAGCATGTTCATACGTATCAGAGCTCAGCTCGCAGCTTTGAATTGTTTATGTGAAAAGGAAAGCATGGCTTTGTTTACACTGATCAGGCATTACACCTTGACCACTCTCACAGGGGAAGTGAACGGTACTATCTTTCCATCAGGGCAACCATTAGTGGATAGGATGGGATATATTAAGCCTATTAGAAGCAGGAAGCTTAGGGATTTGAATAAGTTTGATGTGGCCAGTGTGGTTTGATCCAACAGATGTGTTATAGTAGCTCAGACTACTTAAGAACTTTATTGTTTTATTTTACCGTCTTTAATCATATACTTAGAACACCATTCAGAATATGCATGCTTGTTTTAAAAATATGCCTGGCAGAAGGTGAATCTTTACGGTTTTGAAAGAAATAGCTAGCAGGTAACAAAATCTGGAGAAGTTACACGTGGGTCTGCTGCATATATATAATTTTTTTTTTTTTTACAGACTCACATGTTTGCTGTCTGTTTTCTGACAATTTGTTTCTCTTCAATGTTTTCTACAGTTTTCATCAGCTGTTGAGGCACAGTGGACTTGAAGGTGATCAAACCTGACTTCTTCCCTGTGGAGAGAAATTTCCTCCACTCCACAGATGAGAATCCTACATCAGTGAAAGAAGAACAAGTGGAGACGAGAAGAAGAAAAGAATCAGTGGATTTGGAGCTATCTACTCTGCTTCCTTCCTCTCTTTACATTGTAACACAAATCTCATGTTCAGGAGACCTTGATCGAATCTGTCAACTCGAACTACGACGTGTTTACTTCACCGCTGGCAGAAAACAGACTTTTTTAAGACTTTAAAGGAAGAAGGACTTTATTTTTGTCACTGTGAGCTCTACCCCCTAAATTAAGAAATCAGCCTGTATTTTTGTTGTTTTTTGTGCTCTCTGGGGGTTTCATTTCTCAAAAGAAAGATCTGCTGCTTCTTCCACTTCCTCCTGCTTCCTGCCAGGCACGCTCACCTGGTTAGGAGCGGGCGGCAGGTGGACCGTATTTTACCAGGCAGCGGGTCGGCTCGGGGGAGATTGTGCTATGATCAACAGCTCCTTTCCGCGTTGCTCATACTCAGCTTCTGAGGGACTCTCTGTGCGGCCCCAGGACAAGGGATAGTAAGCTGGTTGAGGACGCAGAGGAGGAGGCGGCGCTACGGCGCAGGCCAGGCATTTACTTGGCTCACGGTTATCTATTTTTTTTTTTTGTATTTGTATTTTTGTTATTGTTGTTGTTTTTCGTTTGCGGTCCTTGCGGTAAGGCCTCTAGGCCACTGCATCTGCTCAGGCCGCAGCTATGGTGAAGCTGGCCAACCCGGTTTACACCCAATGGATCCTAGAGGCCATCAAGAAGGTCAAGAAGCAGAAGCAGCGACCGTCGGAGGAGCGCATTTGCAATGCGGTGTCGATGTCCCACGGTTTGGACCGCAAGACGGTTCTGGAGCAGCTGGAGCTCAGCGTCAAGGATGGCACCATCCTTAAGGTCACCAACAAGGGCCTCAACTCCTACAAAGACCCAGACAACCCTGGGCGCTTGTCTCTGCCGAAGCCAAAAGGCGGCGGAGGCGGCGGAGTGGGAGGTGGTGCAGCTGCATCAACGGGAGGTGGTAGCAATAATGGCTCTGGCAGCACGTCTCATTCGCACTCCGGCAAGAAACCCGGACTCGACTGGAACAAACTGATCAAGCGGGCGCTGGAGGGCCTCCATGAACCCGGCGGCTCCAGCCTGAAGAACGTGGAGCGCTTCCTGAAGTGCCAGGCGGACGTGGCGGCCTACCTGTCGAGCAGCGGCTCCATAGGAGCCGGCCTCTTCCACCAGCAGCTGAGGGTAGCTCTGAAGAGAGCGGTGGCGCACGGCCGCGTGGTCAAGCAGGGGCAGACCTTCCAGCTGGTCAGCCGCAGCGGAGGCGGCGGCGGAGGCGGTGGCTGCCAGGACGATGGGACCGGGACGGTGTCGCTGGAAACGCTGCCGCCCGTTCGACTGCTGCCTCACGAGAAGGACAAGGTAACGGCACCAAACGCATCTCAGTCCAGACGTAAACACCATTACTTTCAGATTTACGCCAGTTGGCATCAGGCCGGTCACCACAACAAATTTTGCTGGACGATAAATTGTTCCAGAAGTTATTGTGATAGGCAATAATAATATTGTTGTTTTGAGACCATTATGTAGTAATACAATGGTAATGGCATAATAATACAAGAACACATTCCCAAAGATCAACAAACTTTAAATTCTAATGAACATTTAACTCTGGAACAGGAAGACATTTGAAATATCCAAAATAAATAAAGAAAACAACAGAAACGACAAATAAATTGAATTATGAAGACTCTCTAAACAAAATCATCTTTCAGAAAAAGTCATAGTTGAGACCAGAGCACCAGACTGAAGACTCTTATCATTCAGTTTTTGGTAGAAAGGGAGAGAAAACAGAAGCAATAAATCATTCAAATGGAATTTATTGAGTTTGTTTTAATTTATCATGCAATTTATTGCTTATTGCGACGTCTCTTTAGTGCCTCATATTGCTGCGTTTTACATTTTTATCTGTTGCTTATCTTGAGCTTTTTGGGTTTTAAAGGACAGATAAGTATTGCTAATAACTGAAGCAGAGTTTAGTAAAAGCTTGACGTGAAAACAAGTTAATTTACAGCAGTGTTTCTGTCTGGTGTCAGACTATTATGATGTAAACATTGAAAACAGTTGGTTTAAACCACAGCTCTTAATTTCACTAAAACTGTGCAGAACCAACAATAAAAAAAAAAAAATGTAGATTTTAGCAGTTTTATGTACGGAATAAAACCTGCATTAAATTTTGACAGCAGAATGACACAACTATTACTAATATTTAAGTATTTGTTTTATTTTTAGGGATGCACCGATTTGAACATTTGGGCCAGTAACCCCTATTATTGTTGCTGTTATGGCTGACACCCGATATTATATATGTATTGTATATATTTCTCTACTACTACGACGATAGCTGGGAAAAACATCAACTTCACCACTGCTTCTTTGGTTCAATTAAATTCCCCACAATCCTTTGCTGCGTGACCTCATCCTCGTCCCCACAAAAACAAATGATGGAAGTACGTATCTGTTATTAATATCGGTTTTATACCAGTTTTATTTATCAGATGATACGATATCTTAAAAACATTGCTAATACCGGCCGATACGATGCTAATACCGATATATCGGGCATACCAATTTTTTTTCCTCATCAAAATGTTGTAAAGTAAGTTTTTTTTTCCTTTTGTTTCAATAATTTTCCACTAACATCAACATCTGATAGAAGAAAATGTATTCATAATTTTTTTTATATACAAGTATTTTATGTTTTTCTTTGTTTTGAAAGCCTAAAAACAGGTAAAAATGGTGATTCTTTTAAAAGTAACCACAAATTTCCTATTGTAAAAAAAATACTGAAGTCTTCTTTTTATGAAAGGTTATTTAACATTTATGGCTCCAGACAGGTTTGGTTTAGCCGCACCAAGGGCAAAAATGACTTGTTTGGTTTGTAAAAGCTTCTGGTTTAAACCAATCAGGATGACCTGGTTTGGTTACAAAGAACATGAACTTCTGCTGATTGTCAGGCTTTTAAAACATATTTGTCATTTGAAGTCAGGGATATCAACTTTTTTTTTTGCCGAAAAGTTAACTCCAGCGTTCGCATGATAATTTTGAGTAATTTGAAAATTGAGCTCTTAAACTGGGACATGAATCATCAACGCTAAATTGTTTGGTATAAAATCTCTATTTTTAAAGGCTTTATCCCACTGCCATGTTGTTCATTCTTTCTTTTTTTTTTTTTAGACAGGCACGTGAGTAATGCCTTCACAGGTATGCCTTGTTTGTTTTTCGTCCGTGGCCGGCAGACTTGTTTTCACCCGTTAAAAGAGGAAGATGAGGTCAGGCTTAGAGAGTCATGTGGCTCCCAGCCTCCTGCAGCGAGCGCAGACCAGCTGCAGGGCTGCTCCCTGTCAGCATCTGTCAGGAGATGCGAAGAAGAAAGAAGGAAAGCGAGGGAAAAAGGAAGCAACACGGACAAGAAAGAGAAAAGAGGAGGTGGCGTGTAGCAGAGCCAGAGGGCGAGGCCTGGATGATGCAAGCTTCTGGCCTCTGGAAGGAGAAAGAGGGAGAGGAAAGTGAGGGAGACAGAACAAGAGGTGGGGGAGGCAGACATGCAGGCGACAGAGGAGAGAGGGAACACACCCACCTCTGTAACCTGATCAGAAAGCAGCCGTCTGCTAACCTCAGCAGACCTGATACCCCGAGTTACCGCGTCTTAAATCTACCTGAGCGCTTTCCGCTATTGGCCCGTTACCCAGACGTTGTCGACCTGACCAGTGTTTTGGCTCGCTGCGAGCTTTGTCTAAGATCCGGGGTGCCAAACACGGTGAGGATGCCAACAGCGCAAACCCAGACGAAAGGATTAGCCCAGAGACCAGGGGGTCACGTGGGGTCGACCCAACATGGTGACCCTCTTAGGGAAAAAAACGGAGAGTGACCTGTTTCTCTGGAGCGGGGCAGGCAAACATTAGTTTAAGTAATACGTTTGTACTTTTAATATGCTGGTTTGCAGTTCTAAAAAAATAAACTCAACGAATCAACAAGTTGTTACAGGATATTGCTTTTGGGTGTGAAACTGCTGAAAGTGAGCAGATTGGCTCAAAAGTTTGTTTTGTACACAAGCTGCACTCTGGTTCTCACAGAACATACAGACTGACATGAGGGGTGCACCGATCAACCGCTTGATCGGCCCCAATTTTCTATATTTTGGCCAATCGGTCAAAATTTGTATGCAAAACCAATTTCTGTGAAAGAAAAGTCTGGGCTGGGTGATAAATCGATTTCTATTGATTAAATCACAGAGTCTAAGGCCTGTTGTCCTCTTTGACAAATGTGTTTTAAAGTTTCTATTTATTTCGAGTTTATGGTTGAACATTAGGAAGAGACTAATATATACATCTTTAATTACAAGATTAAACTCGTATTAAGAGAGCAAAGTAGTAACTCCAACACAAAACACAACAGTTAAAGTGAAGAACGTTGAGCATGTTGTGAAATTATACTTTGCTGAGAGAATACTTAATAGAAATACTTCATCTTTTCACACATCAGCATCAAATTATCACTAGTGGGAGGACTTTGAAACGATTGTGCAAAGCTGTGTATTTCGAAGAACATAATACTCAAACTGAGCTGGTTTTATTAGTTTTTTAAGCCTACCTGACAGCATAAGTTATTTTACAGAGATAACTTATGCTGGAGCTGGAGCGGGTATCAACCAAAGTTAGAATCAGCTGATCAGGTTTTTTAAAAATCTGCGATCGGCCAGAAAATTCCAATCGGTGCGCAATTAACCGGCACTCCGATTATAAATGGCTCCGAAAGATTTTACCTACCAAAATAAAGTTTAAATATCTTCCGGTCCCTGCTAGGATTCACTTCCTTATTCACTATCAAACATCCACAAAATACCAGATGCACTCTAGAAGGAAACAAAGTCAGTCATTCCTCCAGCCTTCAGAGAAAATCACAAAATTGCCACAGCGTTCCGGATGTTGGCATTCGAGTCAATCTGATCGCTTTTCCTGTCGCCACTCCGTTGTGTTTTCCCAGCATCGCCGTCGACTCGGCGTGGGTTATCGCCCACGCCGCCGGTGTGAGCGGCATATGTGTCAAAAAGATTAAACTGTGCGCCACAAATAAAGGCAGAGATTGCTGTTGCGTAATCACTCCCCCCTCCCTCCATCCCTACACTCTGCTTCGCTGGGCTCTCCACTGGCGCATCATCGCCTCGCATGATCGCTGGCAGATATGATTTCCAGGGGAAAGAAGTGAGAGAGGGCGAGTGGAGGGAAATCAAAACAAATGGCTGAGCACTAGCTTTGACCCCATTTGCGGGGAGATTTGTGCATTCGGTTGCAGCTGATGGTTGCATCGGGGGCGTTCTATTCAAACGGGATCCCAGAGCCTATTTCTGGCTCCCCTAATAGGGTGCCATTGCCAGGTCATGAAGGGGGAGAGAAATGGGTGAGGGAAGTCAACTAGGGGTCATGGATGTATAGGTGGCAAAGCTCATTGCCTCCCTGAGCAGCCATTAGGTGGGACGGGCTTAACGTTCAGCTGTGTGTGTGTGTGTGGTTATGTACTTTAGCGTGTGTGGTGTTGTTGTTGTTCATCCAATCACAGTAGGTGAAGGCAGCCTTCCTGCCCGCTGGTTGCCCTCTCCCTAACAGCTGGAGCGGGGTGAACCAGAGTTCTCCACGTAGCCAGGCCGTGTCACGGCGAGGACGTGTGAAAAACCCGACGCGTTCGCTACACACACCTCACATTTAGCCCCCCCCCCTCCCCCAAACCGTCCCACTAACCTTCCCCTGATGTAATATGTCTTTCGTTCTCGGTGGCTACCGTATCTCCAGCTCCAGGAGCTATCGCATCCTCACAGCGAATGCTGATTGACCGGTAGACTTTTACTGCCGTGATGTGTTTTCTTTCCCGTCTTCTGCTGCAGTCACAGCATGTCGTTGGGATTTTGTTTGCATTTGTAAATCCAGTCAGAATGTCTAGAGATTCAGAAATGTTTTTTTTTTTTTTTTTTTAATTCAGAAACGAGGGGTGCACTGACTGCAGATTTTTGGCTGAGCACCGATTTTCCAAAATTAAAGAAATTGGCACTGATAAGTACTGGCCGGTAAACCGACTGGCCTGTAAATCGGTGCTCCCCTGTCGGAAGCAAATTTTCTCCCTACAGCCGTGTTTTACAGTTCATATTTCTTTGAGCTTTGATTCCGTGTTATTTCCCATGAGGGGTGATTGAAATGAAAGCAAGTGTTTTTTTTTTTTTTTTCTGATATTTTCTGTAATTTGTAATTTCTTTGTTTTTTGTGAAGAAAGGAAAATATTTATTCTCTTGTAAACGTCTCGTTGCCGTAGCATCAGAACCTCTTTGCTATTTTTCCCTCAAGCTATCAGCTCGGACCGCAAACATTAATATTTAGATTTTTATGTGCTAAACACAAAGTACTTAAGAATGAAGCAAAGTATATATATTGTTTTTGCTTCTTTTATTAAAAAAAACAAAACACTCCACCAATAAATGAAAACCTGCAAAAGACTTGGACTAGACCAGAGACTGACCTTCCAGCAGGAAACGGACCCTAAGCGTACATCCGGAGCTACGCCAGAGTGGCTTAGATCAAAACAGTGACCTAGTCAAAGAAAATTCCATGCGGTGCAGAGACAAATGGAGGTCCTCTGGCATTATCACCCAGCAGGGAGCGTTTACCTTGAGCCCACCAGTCAGTGAGTGGCATCTGGCACTGGCAGCATGTCTGCAGCAGAGCTGCTGCCCAGCAGAGCCAATGTGTGGAGCAGCTGTGGAAGTAACGGCTGGAGGCTGGCCAGCCGCCCGCCGTTTGATGCTGTCGTTAAGATTTCTGCTCCCTGGCTAACCTCTACATAGATATTTATGTATATAGAGTTAATGTTTTTATGGAGAGCTGATGGAAGACAGGGGAGTTTGATATTTCATGAAGTTACAGAGTGACTGGAAGCTGGTTGGTGTTCAGGAATTTGAGATTTTCAGTGATCAGGTTTGCTCTCCTGTGTGTCCATCTTGACTTTTTTCTTCTTCTATTATTTCTTTTCTTCATTGTTCTCTCCTTTTCTTGTCTTTCTCTAAGCTTCTGTTTTAGCAGGGAATACTGGAGCTGTTTGGTGTTTTCTGTAACTTCTCATCCCCGTTTGCAACATCTATAATAGTGCAACATTTAGCTGCAAATATTACCAAAAAAAAAACAACAACTTTTTAAAACATCATTGCTCATGTAGAGATCATGATGAAGCAATTTAGGATGTTTTCTAAGTGTAATATGATTTTGTTTTGAACAGTTTAACAGAAAACTGGATTCTGGACTCAAGAAAAATGATATTTTCTGCTCATCTTGTCATTATTTTGCTAATTTGGATTAAAAAAGAAAATAATCCATCACACCTGAAGTTGTTTGGGGCCAAAGTCATTCACCTCGATAAAAATGTCTACTTCCATCTGCACTGCAAAAACACAAAATCTTACTAAGTAATTTTGGTTTAATTTCTAGTGCAGATATCTGAATAAGGCAAAACTAAAAGGTAACTTTTCAACATATGTAAGCTTGTTTTAACTAACAAACTCTTGACTGTAGGTAAAAATTACACATTTTTTCCACGCATAAGAAGGCATTTTCTCATTTTAAGTTGAAGAAATCTGCCTGTGAAACTGGTAGTTTATTTATTTTCATTTAGACTCAAGAATAATTTAGTTAAAATAAATCTCGACTTCTTGCTGAAAAGCTACATTTGTTAGTTTTTTTCTTATTTGTAAAAAGATATTGGTGCTAGAAACTGCACGATTTTGTTATGATTACAATGTGCAGAAAAGTACGGTGGCCCAGGAGGGTCAACAAAGTGACACAAAAAAAAAAAATCAAAGTGGAAGTAATGATAAAACCAAAGTTATAATAAACTTAAACTTACTAACATAACTTCTATTGTTGTTGCAACTTTTACATTGTGTTGAACGTCTTTTGATTTCTTTCTCTTCCAGTTGAATTCTAGAGTATTAATATCACATTAATGATGGGAAACATTTGAAAACTATAATTATTATGTGTTTTTGAATCCCAAACACTAGACATGCGCACAGGGCCGTGAGGGCTTTCGAGACACACCATGGGCGGTTGAGTCAGGCGAGGTCGGACCGGGTCACGCTCACCTGGCGCTTCCACCTGGGCGTGTTTCTAAAGAAAAACCGGTTACCCGCCAGACGGGTTTTGAATTCAGTTAAGGCGATAATTTGAAGAGCTAGCTAGCTGCTAGCCGTCACCACGAGGCGTGACTTCAGGAGGAATTTGGTTCCTAAAAATCCTTACCTAATAATAATAATAATAATAAAAAAACATCAAAACATTCACAGTCCTTCATAGAAATGTCAGCCATGAGAAACGGTGACAGTGAGAACTCTCCGGAGTGTCGTCGTGTTGCTAATGGCCGTCTTGGCAGCCAGGGTAGAAAAAGTCTGAAACGAGGAGGAGCAGTTCTCAGGAGGAATGTGTTTTTGCATCTCCTGTATCCCTGCCACTGAAGCAGGATTAGCTTTTCTTTCTTTCTTTATTTTTTTTTTTAAGTATCTTCTGGGGATTAATTTCCAGTAGCAGCCTGTAATCTGAACCCAGTTGTAGCCGAGGTGACGCGCGGGTTTGCGATGTTAAATGTCAGGAATGATTGAGGTGTTGGTCATACCCAGGCTGCCACTGCTGCAGATTTTCTCTGGTTTTTTCCCCCTTTTTTGCCCTCTGGATTGTTATTTTTGTCTCCACTCCGTGTCTCTCTTTATTTTCCCGCTCACTCGTTCTCTTTTTTTTTTTTTTTTTTTTGTGTTCCCTCTGTTTCTTTTTCACATCTTGTGGCTTTGTGTTGCTCCACAGCTTTGTTCTGTTGAGCTCAATAATTATTTTCAGGATGTTTTCAGATCATATGGACAGTTTTCAGTCTAATTGCACCCCAGTGCAGGATTATAGTTTAATATTCTCCACTATCGCGGCGGGAAAAACCCCAAAAACCAAAACCTCTCACTGTTAAGCTGCTTCTTATCCTCCTCCTTCCTCCTCCGCTGTATGTTTACCTCTTCCTCCTTTCACCACGTCCCTGTCTGTGTTTCTCAGGTGCTGTGCTGCATTAGGTGTAACGGGGGGTGGTGTGTGTGTGTGTGTGTGTGTTGCAGGGAGCCTGAGTCAGAAGGAAATGAACCTAATAAATCAAGTTCTTGTCCCTGTCTCTTCCCAGCCAAAACAACGTGCCTACCTGCTTCTTTGCTGCTGCACTGTTTGGACAAAGGCTATCTTAAGACTTAATGAGTTTCACAGGTATTAATCCATTGTTTGTTTTTTACAACAGAATCTGTGCGTTGTACAGAATTATGTAGTTTTGGTTAATTTGATTTCTTCATGTTTTGACATTTTGAGGTTTTTTGGAGAACTTTACTTCTGTTTAAATCACCTTTGACTCTAAAGCCTGCTGCTTTGCAACGACATCGAAACCCATGTACAGTAGGGCTGAGCGATGATGAAAATGGGTAATAATACTGGTGACTGTGATAATTTTACTTCTTTATTCTTGCAATAAAAAGTAAACAATGTTGACGTCTTTCTGCTTTGGGTTTATAGCAAACATAGACCCCAGATAGGGCTGGACAGTAAATAAATAATATATATCGCAATAGGCACGTGATCAGTATCAATAGATAATGCGTCTGATAGGATTTTCAATAATTTCACTGAACTCCGAGCTAGAACCGCACAGCATTCTGGGGATGTAGGCAGAGGAAAGGCTTTAGCCTCTCAACCTGTCACGGCTAGGTGGCATCAGCTAACTCGCTCATTGGTTACCTAGCAACAACTCGTTCAGTATCTTGCAGCACAGTGCCTCATAGCTGCTTAAAAATAAAAACAACTATGTTGAGTGAAAACTGTGGATAAAACAGGAATGTTAAAAATCGGCAGAATTTCCGATATTTAACACAAAAAACGAATAAATAATTATCCATCGATTGAAATGAAACGCTTATATTGCAATATGTTTTTCAGGCATGTTTTCCAGCCCCGGATAACGAGTCGTCTGTCAAACTCACGCTTAGTACAGGCCAAGTAGGTTGTCTTATGTTGTGTACAGTGATATTACAGTGCTGGTAAATGTGCAGCTGTAAAATAAACATAAAATATCTCTTAACTTTGCAAATGTAAAAATTCACAGTAGTTAGATGGACTGACAATAAATGGAAGTCGAAATAAACTGGAAGAAAGGAAAGACATCTCCATCAAGAGAAGCTGGATCAGATAGTTTATTGATGGTTGTGAATATATTTGCAGTAGTGGGGCATCGATGGCAATTTTCTAGAGGATCACTAATCTTTAAAAAGCCTGACCTGCTGATTTAAATTATAACTTATACCAATTTATTCGTTTTTCGGTCTGCAGAGTCACTAAGGCTGTGTTCACACTGCAGGCAAATGTGGATCAAATCTGAATTTTTAGTTTTATTTTGAGGCTAGTTACCAGGACAGACGTGCTAGAATGAACGTGAACTCCCAAAACTGATGCTTATTTATTTTTATTTTGAGTCACGTCCATGTGTTGTCCAGAATCCGACTCGTGTCCAATCTTTCTGAATGCGGTTCCGACGGGAACAACCAAAACGAATTCGATGTGACTTTGACGGCACGTTCTGCCGTCGTTTGCCAAAGCTGTGCACCGGCGGGAGGTGCTGGTCATTAGCAAGATGGACAGCAGCTGTGGCAGTAATCTGCCCCCGATGCAGATTACTGTAACCCAACGCTCCCGCACTTCTTCACAGAGATGGATCAAATAAAATTACATGAATGCATTTTTGTGTTGGACACTTTACAAAACTAAATCTATTTTTCTCTCGTGTTTCCCACACCAGAGTACCGCGTGAGACGTCAGTTTTGTTGTTGTTCTTTGCTCAGTTCACTCCGGAGTCAGATTTAGGCAACATTTTAACAGTAACGTTAAAAACCTCCGCTTTGATCTGTAAACCCTCTAGAGCTGAAACGATTAATCGTGATTAATTGATTATTGAAGTAACAGTCAACTAATTTAGTAGTCGATTAATCTTTAACTAGACTACACAGATTTTTAAAAAATTACACTTTCAGAGCAGTAATTAAGCCAAAACTGCACAAAATGTGATTATATTTTGCATTTAAGATAAAATCACCTTTGTCTGTAAATATCTTCTACCTAAAACTCCTCGACTGGCAGTTTTAGTTCAGATTCTATAAAGGAAAGCTGTCATTGCATTCTAGACAATAAAATTTTAAATTTTTTAATTAATGTATTTCTTTTAGTGTATTTTTACATAGTTCAAAAAACTTAAGACATTAAATGAAAAATATGCAGAACATGCCAATTTTTTAAATTCGATTAATCAATTTGATGGTTAAATTATCAGATTAATCAATGACTAATTGAGTTAATCGATTAATCTAAGCAGCCAGATTAATTCATTAATTGCATTTAAAAAAGTTGCCATAGAATAATCTATTACAAAAATAATCGTTAGATGAAGCCCCAAAACCTTCCACCTCTCTGTTTTCAACACCGATTAGCTCTTATCGCACAAAACAATGTATTAAAAGCGCACCTCCGGTTTATGTTTGATTCACACGTCAAATTTCTCTCCGGCGGCTATAAGAGGCTAAAGCTTTGTGTTAATTAATTTGCAAAACGACATTATGTATCTGAAAAAAAATTAAATGTATTGTGTGGGCAAAAAATCCTGTAAAGCACATATGTGCAACCTCAGTTAAAACTGGTCTTATAGAGGCTGTCCCTGTGTCATCCTGAAGTGAGAGAAGTACCTGGTAAGGTATTGTTTATGTAATCTGAAAGATTTTTTTTGCATGTCAAATGGCAGCAATTTTGATCTTTTATGGAGTTCAATTTAAAATAAACTTTCTTTTATGTAAATCCAGCCGAGCTTTTACTGCCGTCTCCATTTCCTGTTGCAGATGACGACTGAAACTGTGTGAGATAACAACACGCTTGGTGTCTTGGTTTCATAAGCCTCATAAAGGAGTCTGAGCAAAGGCATTAGCAGCTGTTTGTCACAGCCTCAGAAGAATTTTGTTTAATAGCAAATATGGAAAGTGTTTCTGATTTTTGAATAGTTCTATGCAGTTTAGGCTTTGTGTTAACTTTAAGTGTTTTAAAAGTGACTTAAGAAGGCTGATTACAAAAATACTTACTAAAAACAGCTCCATTTTATAATTTCTACCGTAATCGTAGTGGTTTTTGAAGCTGCAGGAGTTTTTGGGACTCTGGTGTATTTTTTTATTAGCTTTTTACAGTCTGAATCGTTTTGCTTTTGTTGGAACAGAAGCGCCTCCCTCCAGCGTGAGATGTTTGCACTCAAACTGTGGGAATCGGACCAACATAAAAGCGAAGCGATCAAAAAGCTTCACTTCAGCCTCGCCAGATTGTTGAAGACGTTTCCTTCCCTTTGTTTCTAGCTTTTCCCCCACACGGCTGTTAGCAAGCACCGGCCCAGATGTCATGCAACTTGTTTTCACCAGGCCTTTTCTCTCTCTGCCGCGCGGCTACAAAGCTGAGCCTTAGAAAACCAGCTGGTCCTAGACTTGCTTACTTTCTTCTATTTTTCTTTTTTTTAAACACAATGTTCCCCATCTTACCCGTAGAGCTGTGTCTCTTTTCCAAGTCTCCATCTTTATTGCTTCTCTGACACGGATGCTCACTGTCAAGCTGGACAGGAATTTATCAACTCTCTCTTCTTTTTTATGATTATTTTCTCCTGGGGTTTATTTTAAACTTTGGAAATAGTTTTTCCCCTTCCCCCCCATGACACTTTCTGCTCATAAAGAGTCTTTGTTTTTGAGGTCTGCACACATGGAGCGTATTGGATTAAATGCAGATCTTCACTTGCAGTTTACTGAAAACAGCAAGTAATCGTGTTACATTGCAGAGTATTATGCTTGTGTTTGAAGTTCGGTTCAACAATCTGCTCACATTTAGGCTCTGAAAATGCAGAAATCTGAATATTATGTCTAATTTCCAGCTCAGTCTGATTTTTCTTTAGAAGCTGTAATAACTGTTTGTGTGAACCTTTATATCTGTCACACCTGAATTTCTTTGTGGGTAGACACCGGCTTACATCAGAGGACCGTAGCATCCATACATCTGCAGCAGGTCCGCTGATGGTTCCTCATTCTGGACAGAGGCTTCTTAAGAGGCTCCAAGACTCTGGAACGTTCTTCCATTATGTTACCATTTAAAAATCAGGACTGAACGACTCCAAAGTTGACGAGTCTACTATCCCAACTAGCTTGTTCTCTTTCTGTGCTTCTTCTGACTTGATTTGAACATTGCTAACTTCTAGCTGTTGTTCCTCAGCAACAGCTAATCTGCACATGACTCATTGTTTGCATCAGGTTTTAGATTTTCAGATCGATTGGAGGGCAGTCGAGCTGAAAATCTACTGATTCCAATCGCCACACAACTTCATCCAGACTTCTTGCCTTTCTTCTTACTGTGTGATTGGTGATCATTTGTTTCACTAATTAAATTATCACTAAAATTATTGCCTTTTTTATTACTGCTGATATGATTAATTTGATTAATCATGATGCATCAATTATTGAAATAATTGTCGACTAATTTGGTAATCGATTCTAAAAATGACCATTTCGCTGGAAGAACAACACACTCAGTGCAGTAATTAAGCCAAAACTACAAAAATAGACGCATTTAAGATTAAAAACAAGTCTTTGTCTGTAAATATGTTCTACTCAAAACCTCCTCGAGTTGCATAATTCCAGCTTCACCCTGTTCAGATTATGTAAAACTAT
>NW_015115012.1:0-1217 GCF_001443285.1 Poecilia latipinna
TGTGACCGTAACATGTCAGAGGATGGTCTGCTTGAGCATTTACTTGTCTCAGAAAGCCATATTTCAACATCCTCAATAAACCCCTTGTTGTATTTAATGATACTTGAAAACCATGTATTTTGTTTATCTTTCTCATCAAGCGGAATTAAATGCAGCAAAGATTCATGCAACACAGTAGCATCTTTAAATAGGTGTGTTAACTCATCCAGCTGTGACTTCACTTGTGAATAATTTTTATCATCTTTCATTAACTCTTTAAGAGATGATATTACATCTTTCATTTTCTTCACATGCTTTTTCCGCTCTGTTTGGATAGTTTCAATTTTATTTGCGAGAGCTTTCTCAGTGAGAACAATCGTTCTTTTATCCTTTTCAGGATTCTCAACAACAGACACAGCAGATGATCCACTCATTTTTAAAAATAAAGGAAACTTCCAAGTAACAGCGAATCCTTAAACTTTATTGAACGCACGCAGAGCCACAGCACACACTCGCACACCAAATCCCGCAGCCACAATCCCACAGCAAAAGATAGCGGGGGGGGGCGTGATCAGAACAATAGCTTCACATGGCAGAACCAAACTGCGCTTAGAAGAGCGATACGCAGCATCAAACATTCAGGTTACATACCACTGTCGTCTTCTACCTCTCTGTCAAGAGATCCTCTTTCGCAGGTGCAGTGGCGGTGGTGTGTGGGCTCGCGTTGGCGTTCCAGCTGTGCGAGAAACTCAGTTGTCGTGCCTTGTTTTTTTGCTGACAAATGTTAGCGACTATCCAACAAAGTCGCTGAGCGGCTGAATAGGGGAGTGGTTGTTGACGCGCAAGCTGATCAAAACGTAAATCCAAGCTGCAGTTGCAACGATTTTATTGTCCATATCCAAGCAAAACAGTGTTCAAAAGCAGCATAAAAAACGGATCCGTAGAGTCAAACAGTGATCAAAAACAGAACATAGCGGTCAGCAAAAAGTAGACCTCCCCCATCACCCACTCACTGAAGTCACCAAGTGAGCAACAGGTGATCTACAATCACTAATAACACCACGTGATCCCGTGCTACACCTATCCACAACAGTTTTGTTTAGGGCACCTTAGGAAGTAAAATTAATAGAGAATGTGGTTATTTTGTTTTGATTCTTTTTGCTGCTTTCTTTTGTTTTATTTTTCCTTTATTATTTACTTTTAGTGTTAAAAATTGCACATAGATCTACACTCCATTC
>NW_015115012.1:5995-15105 GCF_001443285.1 Poecilia latipinna
CAAAGTTAAAGTGAAATTAACCTGTGCTTGAGCTGCAAGATGTGTTTTGTTTGATAAAAGTTCTTAAATAAAATGATGGACAAATAGAAAAACTAAAGTAAGAAATGTACCTTCATTCACATTGGACAGTTTGCTCATAGTAAAGCAGACAGTAGCATTGCTTGGCAGTGGTTTTGAACAGTCTGGGTTTTGAGTTGGGATCAGATTTGGGTTGAACGACACAGTGGCAGTCACTGTTACAACTGGTCTGGATCTAGAAACAGAAAAGGCCATGTTGTTTGTTTTGAGATTGTGAAGCAAGTAAAAACTTCATTCAGTAACATTCAGAGTTTTTATCCTGTAAACATATTTAGGTTGCAAATGAAGAAGAATTTGTTGAATTACAGAAGATGTGTGTTAATAAATAACAACAATGGAGACTTACCTGAGTAGGACAACTTTTCCCTTTGAACCCACTGCTAAGTCAGGAAGTCCATCACCACTCTGATCGTAGGAAGACTGACTGATTGAGATGCCAAATGACTTCAGGCCTGATTGGACTGCAGATGCAGCAATTCTCTGTGTAATGAGAAACATCTTGCTTTATCACGATCATCCATCTATTTTTTATACCAGCTTGTCTGTGCAGTCAAAGGATGGCTGGGGGTAAAGGTCACCAGCAGACCCCCCATTAGGAGTGGGCTGGTGCATTAGGACTTAACCTAATGCAACCATTAGGTAAGACATAATGGACACAATTCTTAGTGCAATTGAGAGTAACCAATAAACCTAACAATCATGATTTTGGACTATCGGAGGAAGCCAGAGTACCTGGAGAGAACTTACAGAATAATATGAAGAACAAGTAAACTCTATTCAATAATGACCCTACCAACTGTGAAGGTTCAACTCATTTTGAAAACCAAAAGCATTTAATGGTTTGTGTTTGTGTTTTGCTCACCTGTGAGTAAGTAGGATTTATTTTTCTTCCTCCTTCTCCTTGGAATATGTAGATGCTGCCTTGGCCATCATTCTCCAAAGGAGCTCCAACGGCCAAATCATTGAATGTGTCTGCATTTATATCAGGCAGAACAGCAAGAGACGACCCAAACCTCCCTCTGACAGACGCATCACCTCTTAATGTGGTTATTTGTGATGGTTTATCAAAATAACAAACCACACTCTGGAAAAATGAGAGGATGAGAAAAACTTTATTCATGCCTAAACTTAACAGGAGGTTAAATAAATCAACATAAATGACTCGGCATTTACCAAGCGATTTAATTCACAGACATAAACTCGTCCTTCTCTATCAACGTCTTTGTACATCGGAGAGGATATGAGGATTAGATCAGTCACACCATCAGAATCCACATCCATGGCACAAACCTCAGCCCCAAAATATTCACCAGTCTGGAGAAAACAAGAAGAAATGGTCATCAGAAAGAAACCTTCATTTTTTTGTATACAGTTGGTCTTATAATCTGATCACAGTAATTTAGGAGTAGCATTCAGTAACAAGACCGTTGTTAATTAATGGGCCACAAGTCACATGAAACTCTGACCCTACCCTCTGTTCAATTCTCTTTAAGTCATTATTACCAACAATGTCAACATGTGCGTTGTTTAGTTTAAGTACAAAGAAAATGTATCTGAGCCTCTGAATTTGGAAAAATAATTTCTAAAACATTGATCAATTTTGTATTTAGCAGATAGAAATAGCTTTTGTTTTCATAGCTGATCTACAACAAAAATAGTTTGTTTTAATTTAATGCCAGAAAGAGGAAAAATAGTTCTGTCTTTTCATTGAATAGATGTAAATATAAACTGTACCTACCTGTTGTTCAAAGGGTCTGATTTCATCTCTCGGTCGTTCATTGAAAGCTGTCATAACAACTCCTTTGTGTTGATTTCTTGGAGCACCAAGAATTGTCAGAGGACCATAATTTGTTTTAGCAACAGCCATAGAATAACCTGGAGTTCAATGGTTAAATAGTCAGAGACAGTCTTTTTAAACTTTTAAATGTTTTGGACAGTTAAGATGCTAAATAGACTGAAATACCTAAAAGTATCTTTCTAATAGACTAACATAGCAGCTCTGTGGGTCAGTGAATTATTTTTGTCAAGCCAAACTGAAATTGTGCCGACAAAAAGCCCTAAAAATCAGATTTCTGTCCTGTTCTTACCAAGATAACTGTCATTCTGAATGAACAATGGCTCAAATGAGACTGGTTTTAAATCAGCACCAAGCAAGTATTTCTTGTAGCCTCCTCTCCATTGGTTAGCACCAACCATAGTCATCTGAATATACTGCAATACAAGAACAGAGAGATAGTTTTATTTCAAATATGGGTTGTTTTTAATGCCGTAAGACTCTGAAATATTTACTTTGTGATTATTTACCCCAGACACATAAGCTGCTCTGAAGCCTTCTTGAGACATTTCCTGTTTCAGCGTCTCTCCACCACTTTGTGATCCTGTAAATTCAAAACAAATTAAATATTATTTTACAGAGTTCTTTAGAGTTCCTGTACACCATAGAACCAACAATAACTTAAATAAAGTCACTACTTAGTAGTTTAATATAATTGTGCTCATATTTGTAAGTAGCCACTGTTAGCTATGAAACAAAATGTGTTCATGTTGCTGAAAAATGAACAAGTGTTTCAGATGTTAAATTATACATTTATACCTTCAATGGAAAAAATGTTGGCCTGCAAGTTGTCCCGTATTTTGTCAAGAGCATCAAAGCTTCCCACTTGAAACACAAAATTGTCAGCAGGTTGAGATGCAATCGTTCTGAGCTCTTGTTTTGCATTATAAGATGTGAATGCGTTCCCCACCTGGAGGTGTAAATACAATGTCAGTGAAACATTATGATGCAGTCGTTCTTTTCAAAGCAGTCGTAATTTACATTTTCTCCTAAAGTTTTTGAGTCAAGATTAGTCATAAAAACTAGCACTGAGCCCTTAACTCTGCTTTTAAGCACAGTACAAGAAATTGTTTTAGGAATAAAAGTTTAGCATTTATGTGAAATTTTATATGAAGATCTTGAGGAGGAAAAAAAAACAAATTCTGTGTTTTTATGCTTTTATATATTTGACAGTTTTGGTTTACAAATGAAAATATAACAATGCAGTTACAATGAAAGCTAATAACGCTTTTTGTTGTATTATAATGTAATGTGTTGTACTATAACAGACAATAAGCACATATGTTTACATGTAATTGTAAAAAAAATCATAGATGCTACTTACCCCAATAGCAAATCGAAGAATGTTTTTTCGATCAGCTGACTGTGTTGCTGCTGGTAAATTTTGGCGATCCTGAGACTCTCCATCTGTAATCACTATTAAAATTCTTTTCACATTTGACCTGGAACCCCTTTGTGGTGAGAAGACATCATTCCTGTTAAAAAATATATTATTATTATTCTTGTTCCTCCAACACTGCCTCTGTTTTCTCTCGTAAGAAATGTGGTGTGAACAAGCTGTGTTGGTTCCATCCTACATGCTGTAGCCTTTATTTTATTAATGTTGTGGCTATCAGAAATATTTAAATGTTGTTCAGGATTAAAAATTAAAATAATATTTAAAAAAAACACAAGCCACAGTATTTAACAAGTAGCAGTAATAGTCGTAAGGACACTCAATATATTATTATTATATATTCATTTAAGTCTCACCACTCTAGAGGCTACATATGTATAAAGTCTGACCAACTTGGTCAGAAAATACTTTATATAGCTCTTCTTAGCATATAGGGGCTGCAAATATCTTTGACTAAAAACATTTTCTTTATTTTAACCCACTGTCATCCATTAAGTGCGCAGATTTAATCTTATTTTAAATCTACTTTTCTCATATTTTATTAAGTAGTTTCATCTGATTTGCTTTTATTTTTTATCATTTGTGCAACTATGAAGTAGACAAAAGTAAATATTTTTAGTTTCCTTACAAAATCTTAAAGACATGGGTAGTAGTGTAGCTCTTTTTATCTGTACAAACTGAGTAAAAAAGATAATAAACAATAATCTAACTTCAAAAGAATTGTACTGTCCTTTGGACATCAAAGTCAATCTAGAATCTTCTTCAAGTTACATTGATAATTATTTTTCCTACTAGTTAAAAACTACATTACCTACTGAAACAACATGTCTCTTTAAATAGAAAAAGTGACTTTCTAAGCTATTCATGATCAAATTTAATTTTGTTTCTTTAACCTTTATAGTAATATTAAAATAACACATCAGAAATACTTACACAACATTTTGGATGGCTCCAGCTGTATATGTTCCTCCCCTTAATTGGCGGATGTTGTTAATTTGAGATTCCCAGTTGAAAGTTCTAAAAGTATTAAAGTAGTAATGTGTTGTTGGAGAAAAAGAAAACTGGGTGATGGCAAACTGCAAAAATGAAAAAATGGATATGAAGTTAAAAATCAACTACAGTAAATTAAAAGCAGCAACGACCTTAAAGGAGATGTACACTTAGAAAAGCAACAACAATGTTTGTGATGAAGTCACAGGTCTCACCTGTGTATCTCTTCCCAGGAGTGATCTGATCATATTTTTCACAAATTCTTTCATTCTGCTGAAATCTTCACTGGCTACACTGCCTGAGCCATCCAGCAGAAATGCAATGTCAGCTTGGGTTCGACACTCTGAAAAGAAATCAGAGATCTAGATCAGTTTCCTGACCGTTATTCAAGTGTGCTGATGAGAAAGTTCACCTCCAGTTTACAGAGGCAGTGACATAATTATTATGAAACAAGCTCACTGTGCCTACCTTCAGTCGCAGACGGGTAAGACTTTACAAACATATTAGATCGATTGATCTCATAGCACAAACCGTTGTACATGGTGATAGTTTTGCAGTCTCTGGGAATGGTTGGACCACAGACCTGGAAAAGGTGTGAATAATATACCTTTATATTTTCATTCATTATTTATTCATTATTTTCTGCAGCTCATCCTCTCACCATTGTGTTTTGTGTTGACGGATCATTTGCCATCGCCAAACCAAGAGACATGTTGACAGCAGCTATTTGCTCTGTAAAAACAATCACTTGTGACGACGACTTGTCAAAATTATCACTCATTAAGAATTGTTCCCATAAATTACAGTAATTATTTGCAGAATTTCATTTTGTTTTAATCTAAATGTCTCCCAACTGAAGCTGTTATAACACCAGGTTGGTGAAATGTTGCTCCATAAACCTTAAACTGAAAAAAGGAAACTGTTAGAGGGAAATGTCTGCTACTTTTTTAATAAAATGGCAACAAGATGTAAAAATGAGAAGTGAAGGCTGACATTGGATAAGAAAGATTATTTCACCCTTACAGATTTTTTTCGTTTTTGGGGGCAACAACATAGTACCTGTCACGGCTTTCTATGTTCCAAAAACCAAAATTCCAACAAAGGCAGTGGGTGGTAACAGGTGGTTTGATTTGCACGCACTTCTGACTTGATTTGTTTTGAAAAAATATATTCTTTATTTCTTGTAAAATAATAGCGACAAAATAATTACTAAAAATGTCTTACAACTTAGCCGAAAACGAAAGTAAACTTAATTTGATGTTTCAAGTACATAAAAAATGGTCAAAAACTAATTTACAAAAACCTCCCGTCAACACACCAAACATCTGCCAAACAATAGACCTCCACCAAGCACCCAGTGTGTTTTAATTACTCAAATTAATGGGAGGTTCTAACCAATTACCAACATAGTCTAATCAATTCAAATATACAAATTAATTACAGATTTTGGTTCTAAACTGAATTAAATAAATTCTAATGTCCCAAAATAGAAAACTAAATGAGTAGAAATTACAATTCACAAAATTTGCATAAATGGCCACAACATAGTACCTGTGTAAGTAGAGGAGCGATCTACTTAAAATCTAAGAACTGAATGTTCACTGGATGTTATATTACCTTTGTCTGATATTAAAACTTCAGCTGAAACATATAAGTTTGATGGAGGAAATACTTGTTTACAGGACAGCATGTTTGACATTGTTCAGTATTTCGTGTAAAATCTTTCCTTTAAGCTCCTGGTGCAACCAACCTCTGGTCATGATATAAACTCATAAAATTTGTACTTTTAAATGTCTTTATTGTGAAATTTGTGCGTTCATAATATTGGTAGTAAAATGATTCCTACCTAGAGCAACAAGATTGCTGCAACTGCCTCCTGTGTTGCACTGATATATCCGTCCCCTTTTATTCCCTTCATACTGTAGTAGTGGGGCGCTGACAAGCAGACTGAGAGAAACACAGACGAACATTGGTTACAACATATTACAAAAGTTTTTAAAAATTGAATCGAGATGACTCACTCTGATTGTCTTTGCACCACCTGGTAGCCAAAACTTTCATCATTTTCTGTCAGGGTTTTCCAAGCCCCAGAATCAACGTTAAAGCCGACTGCAGCTTTTAGCACTGAGGAAAAAAAGAACAAATCCACAGAATCTCTTTAATTCAAAGCTATTATGGTTTTTCTTTTACTATTTATTACTGATGATATTCTGTTTTAATGACTGAGTACAGTTATATTTTGGTGAAGAATGCTGGAGAGAACAGACATGTTCTGCAGTTTCAGTGTTTAACCACTAGAGAGCACTAAAGACCAAACCTTTCAAATGTCACAGGAAACAGGAACAATAAAGTTAACAGTGTAAGTTGAATATTGCAGTCAGGTTTTAATATTTAAGTTGTATCATGCAACTGGCTTGTTATTTTTTTACTGTAAAAACTGAAATAGATTTTGCTCCCATAAATGTCTTGGATTTTTCCTGTATCACAGATTCTATTTGTTGGATTTTCTTTCTCCACAATCAATTTAGCTTCATATATTTAAAATTAGTAATGTTACCTTTGGTTAGATTTACATCCTTTTAGAACATCATTGGCCCAACGTCCTGCCAAGCAAAACAAAGCTCTGCAGGCAGCAGGGTGAAGTCACTGAGAGTGAGAGCTGAGCAGCAAATGGGAGAAAAAAATCGAGGAGCTGGCTCTCACTTAATGGGATTTTACTCTTCCAATTCACTACAAAGCGTGTCACCTGGTGACTCTGAACCCATCCAAGCACTGAACAGATGGTTGGAACAGATAAATGCCTGGATGTGCCATAACTTTCTCCAGCTGAATAAAATCAAAAGTGAAGTTATTATCTTTGGACCCCATGAGGAACAACCTAGAGTCAGCACAAAGCTTCAGTTATTACAACTAGAAATTAGTGATCAGACCTGAAATTTGGATGTGGTGATGGAGTCAGATCTGAACGTTCAGATTCTTATAAAAACGGTTGCAAACTTGGCCTTCTATCACCTGAAGAACATGTCAAGACTTAAAGGACTAATGTCAAAGCAAGATCTCTAGAGAAACTCAATCATGCATTTATAGTCGCAATGATTACTGCAATAGTGTCTTCACAAATCTGACTAAAACCAGGAAGTTACAGCACATCTCTCCACTTCCAAAGTACGTACACTGACTCCCTGTAGCTCAGAGAATAAATTTTAAAATACTGATGTTAATTTATAAATCACTGAACAGCTTAGCACCACAATACATTAAAGATTGCTGTTGTCATAGCAACCTTCCAGACCTCTCAGGTTTTCTGGTTTTGGTTTGCTGTGCATCTAGAACCGGAACCAAACATGGAGAAGCTGCATTCAGCTTCTATTCACCACAAATCTGGAACAAACTTCTGGAAAACAGCAAAACACCTGAAACACTGAATGCTTTAAATCTAAACTAAAATCTAAACTAAAACTCCACCTGTTGAAAGTTGTCTTTCATTTGTAGTAAGTTAAACATTGGTCAACATATTTGATAAGTGTTTTCTTGATGATTTTGATGACATTTGACAAAATGTAATGTCGATTGCTTGTTTCATAATTGATGACTATATCCTCCTGACTACCAGGAAAAAAAAATATTGTCCAATCACCATTTTTTTAAATCCCACAGTCTTTGTAAGGTAATAAAAGGTTTTATGCACTTACTTAGTCTCTCCCCATAAAATGTGTTATTACTGATGAACGCCATTTTTATGAATTAGAAAAAGGTACGTACAAAAGTCCCACCCCTTCAGATGTGGTATCATTGAAAAGATATTCAAGTTTAGAAATGTCCTCTACAGAGGACAAAAATGAACTACTGGTAGTCAGGAGGATATGATGTGATGTAAGGCATGTGTTGCTGAAATGTGCTTTGCAGATAAACGTGGCTTGAACTGTTAGAGTTTATTGCAACACTTTTAACGAAGTACTGGAAAGTCTGTAGTCTGGTCATTTCTGTTCTGTTTTCTTTAGTTACTGTTCCCATACCATTTCTAAGTTTATTTTTGTCTCATTAAATATCGTAATTTTTGCTTTTCTTCTGCCTCCCTTCTGCCTGTATTTGGGTGTTACTCATCTACCCCACGAAGATTGTGACAGTAAAATATTTTTAATTACTTTTACAGAGAACCTGCATTTAAAAGCTTCCATTCAAGACATGGAGTCAGACCTGAACGTTCAGATTCTCATAAAAACGGTTGCAAACTCGGCCTTCTATCACCTGAAGAACATATAGACTTAAAGGATTAATGTCACAGAAAGATCTGTGCTTTAAATCTAAACTAAAGCTTTTCTTTGTTTGCTTCTGCCACCAGCTCACTTAGGCAATCTTAACATTTTCACCTGGTTTTATTTTATTTTCCTTTATTTAACCAGGTTTAAACCCCACAGAGTAGGGTTGTGCCGATTTTTGTGACAAAGTGTATGATCGGTGATCGCCGATCGTGTTGCCGATCACACAAACCGATCACCTGTATCTCACTTCGCAGCCTGTATGTGCAGCTATCTCCTCTTTCCTTCGCACTGCGTAAGCATGCGGTGATACACGCTAAGCAATGTGGTGTGTAACGCTCAGCGTGAATGGGGAAGTTTGCGTGTTGCGACAGAAAAATACCTCGGGAGTAAAGCACGTCAAAATGCATCAACACAACAAGTCTAATATGACATTTAAAAACAAACTCTTGACGAAGTTTGGGCTGGTGCTGCATAAAAAAAGACATCCGGAGCTCTCAGGTAAAGCAGCACAACTACCAACACTCACCAAGAAGAGCATGACGGTCAGAAA
>NW_015115012.1:15192-19536 GCF_001443285.1 Poecilia latipinna
AGCATGTTTGACATTGTTCAGTATTTAGTGTAAAATCTTTCCTTTAAGCTCCTGCTGCAACCAACCTCTGGTCATGATATGAACTTATAAAATTTGTACTTTTAAATGTCTTTATTGTGAAATTTGTGCGTTCATAATATTGGTAGTAAAATGATTCCTACCTAGAGCAACAAGATTGCTGCAACTGCCTCCTGTGTTGCACTGATATATCCGTCCCCTTTTATTCCCTTCATACTGTAGTAGTGGGGCGCTGACAAGCAGACTGAGAGAAACACAATCATTGGTGACAACATCTTTCAAACGTTTTTTAAAAATTGAATCGAGATGACTCACTCTGATTGTCTTTGCACCACCTGGTAGCCAAAACTTTCTTCATTTTCTGTCAGGGTTTTCCAAGCCCCAGAATCAACGTTAAAGCCGACTGCAGCTTTTAGCACTGAGGAAAAAAAGAACAAATCCACAGAATCTCTTTAATTCAATTTAATGACTGAGTACGGTGATATTTTGGTGAAGAATGCAGGAGAGAACAGACATGTTCTGCAATGTCAGTGTTTAACCACTAGAGAGCACTAAAGACCAAACCTTTCAAATGTCACAGGAAACAGGAACAATAAAGTTAACAGTGTAAGTTGAATATTGCAGTCAGGTTTTAATATTTAAGTTGTATCATGCAACTGGCTTGTTATTTTTTTACTGTAAAAACTGAAATAGATTTTGCTCCCATAAATGTCTTGGATTTTTCCTGTATCACAGATTCTATTTGTTGGATTTTCTTTCTCCACAATCAATTTAGCTTCATATATTTAAAATTAGTAATGTTACCTTTGGTTAGATTTACATCCTTTTAGAACATAATTGGATCAACGTCCTGCCAAGCAAAACAAAGCTCTGCAGGCAGCAGGGTGAAGTCACTGAGAGTGAGAGCTGAGCAGCAAATGGGAGAAAAAAATCGAGGAGCTGGCTCTCACTTAATGGGATTTTACTCTTCCAATTCACTACAAAGCGTGTCACCTGGTGACTCTGAACCCATCCAAGCACTGAACAGATGGTTGGAACAGATAAATGCCTGGATGTGCCATAACTTTCTCCAGCTGAATAAAATCAAAAGTGAAGTTATTATCTTTGGACCCCATGAGGAACAACCTAGAGTCAGCACAAAGCTTCAGTTATTACAACTAGAAATTAGTGATCAGACCTGAAATCTGAGTATAGTGATGGAGTCAGATCTGAACGTTCCGAGTCTCATAAAGACCGTTGCAAATTCGGCCTTCTATCACCTGAAGAACATGTCTAGACTTAAAGGGTCAATGTCTCAGCAAGATCTAGAGAAACTCAGCCATATGTTTATTCATTGATTATTGGAACAGTGTCTTCACAGGTCTGCCTGAAAAAAACAATCCCCCAGCTGCAGCTGATCCACTGCGCTGCTGCTCATGTTCTGACTAAAACCAGGAAGTTGGAGCACATCGCCCCAGTTTTAAAGTCCTTACACCGGCTCTCTGCAGTTCAGAGGATAGACTTTAAAATACTGATGTTAAATCACTGAACAGCTTAGCACCACAGTACATTAAAGATCTACTGTTGTCATAGCAACCTTCCAGACCTCTCAGGTCTTCCGGTTCTGGTTCTGCTGTGCATCTAGAACCGGAACAAAACATGGAGAAGCAGCATTCAGCTTCTATTCACCACAAATCTGTAACAAACTTCTGGAAAACGGCAAAACACCTGAAACACTGAATGCTTTGTATCTAAACTAAAAGCCCACCTGTTGAGAGTTGCCTTTCATTTGTTGTTAGTGAAACATTGATCAACATATCTGTTTTTCCTTCATGATTTTGATGACATTTGACAAAATGTAATGTCTATTGTTCGAAGGGAGACACCGATTGCCGTTTTCTGGCCAATCGCTGATTATTTGCTCTATAAAAAGCCTGAGCTGCCTATTCAGATTTTTGCTGATTCCTTTTTTCGTCTGAAATGTTGCTAAATATAGCCATAAAGTCGCTGAGTTGGCAACAGGGGGCTGATGGTTGTTAACTGGAAACAAGCACACATGAAAGCTAAATTGCTGGTGGGCCAGTCTAGAAGAGGACAGTGGTTGACCTTTAGACCTCTGATGAGGTAGATAAGTTCGGTGGGTCAGATCGGCTTCACATTTAAGTATGAATTGATCACGATCTCACAAAATTAATGAAAATTAAGGAACCCCTAATTACTTGTTTCATGATCGATGACTGTGTGATGTAAAGCACTTCTAACTGGCTTGGTGCTAAAATGTGCAAACAAACTTGACTTGAGCTGTTGGAACCGATTTCTATACTTCAGACGAAGTGTTGGAAAGCGTGTGGTCTGGTCATTTCTGTTCTGTGTTTTCTTTACTTCCTGTTCTTGTACCATTTCTAAATTTCCCAGTCTGCTGCTGGTTTTGAGTCTCTTACATCTAGTTGTGTTGTAATCGGGCATCGCTTATTAGTTACCGGTCTCTGTTTTGCTGTTCATTCTCTGACAGCTCTCTCATTTGCTTCTTGGTTGATTCTTGTTCCACTCATCAGTTCATCTCAGAATATTTTGATTCTTGAGTCACCTCTGGTTCATCTGCTTTGTCACCCGCCCTGCCCTGTGTAACTCATCTTCTTCCTCTTTCTGGTTTGTAATAAATTTAACTAGTTTCATTGTCTTATTTTTTATTTTTGTCTTACTGAACACATATATTTTCACTTCCCTTCTGCCTCCCTTTTTCCTGTATTGGGGTATTACTCAACATCTGCCACGAAGATTGTGACAGTAAGATGTTTTTAATTACTTTTACAGAAAACCTGCATTTAAAAGCTTTCGTCCAAGAGACGCAACTAAAAGTTAATCTTTTCTCTGATGCTTTTGCCGCCAGCTCATTCAGGCAATCTTAACATTTTCACCTGATTTCACTTTTAATATTTCCTTTATTTAACCAGGTTCACACCCAACACAAATAAAAGTTTCATTTTCAAGAGGAACCTGTGTCACCATCGAAATGCTTACACAGAACAGAGATATATAAAACAGTTTGACCATGAAAGATAATTAATTTAAGAGCGTTGACTCTTGTTAATAGATTCGCGTTGCTTATTCTTAAGAAAAGTTCAAAATAATTCCAAAGAAATAAAATCCGACATTTTGAAAACTGACGGAACGTTTGGACTAAGCAAAAGAAAATATTTGTCATGATGAAGAAAATTGTAAAGGGAATTTAATAAAGTTACAGTTAACACAGTTACATTTAACACAATTAAATGTAATGACCATTTTTAACATGCATTCTGATGATAAGTCCTACCACAGTCGCAACATAATAAACTTTACTTTTGTTACAGTTTATCATTGGATGATATACAAAAACTATTTTAAACGTTCTTATGTCTTGCACTTCTAGGTTATTTGTGATTTTTGTTTTGAGGCGTCCAAGAAATAATAGGTAAAACAGAAACTTATTTTATTGTCTGCAGCTTCCATCAAGTAATCGCTCTGACAGTTTTCACTTTGGCAGATTATTTAAAACATCTGCATGAAATCAGAAGACACAAACTTTCCTTACCTGAACAGAAAAGTGCCACAGTAATTATCCAGTCCATTGTGTTTCTGGCATTGAGATCAAACTAAAAGTGTGATTTCCACTCTGGTCAACCAATTTAAACTGAGAGGGAGTGCATTACTTTCCATGATGTAGGAGGAGTTACAACAGGGTCACTTTCAACTCAGAAGAGAAATATTGTCATTTACCCTTTTTCTCTTCTGACCTTTAAAATTGTAATGTGAAATCTAGCAGCTTTAGTTGGTTCAGGGTAAAACAATGGGTGGAGGTAACAGAATTGGTGTTTGGTCATCTGTGTTTGGGTTGTTTTAACTCGAAATCCTGAAATAATCAGGTCATGTCCTAATAAGGTGTTGTTCTGCCATCTTCCTGGTTGGGTTTGATCATGTTGCTTAATGTGGAAATAAAAAAATTAAGTCACATCCTTAAAAGAAACCTTCTGTGGGTGTTGGTTGCTGCCTGCCCACATAGACCAGCAGCAGTTCTCTTCCTGAAGTAACACAATCTTTCTATTGTACTTTTTATGAACTACTGATACTGCTTAGTTTACATCAATACACTGCAAAAACACAAAACGTTTGATGCAAGGTATCGAAACTTGTTTTAAGTAAATAATTCCTTAATGGTGATTAAGTAGGTCACCATTAACTAGGTTAAAGGTTAACCTAGTTAATGGTGATTAACTAGGTCACCATTAACTAGGTTAAAGGTTAACCTAGTTAATGGTGATTAACTAGGTCACCATTAACTAGGTTAATTGTTAACCTAGTTAATGG
>NW_015115012.1:22654-24681 GCF_001443285.1 Poecilia latipinna
CCATTAACTAGGTTAACAATTAACCTAGTTAATGGTGACCTAGTTAATCACCATTAACTAGGTTAACCTTTAACCTAGTTAATGGTGACCTAGTTAATCACCATTAACTAGGTTAACCTTTAACCTAGTTAATGGTGACCTAGTTAATCACCATTAACTAGGTCGGAGGTCGGCAACCCGCGACTCTAGAAACGCATGCGGCTCTGACGCTTTTTCAAAAATATTTGAAAATGGAAAAAGATGGGGTGGGAAATATATTTTTTGTCTTCATATAGTTTCTGTAGGAGGACAAACATGACGGTCATTCTTAACGTTTTCCTACTCTATAAAAATGTGTAGAATAAATATTAAATTTCTGTCAACGAAGATTTGCATCATAGCCTGCGACACGTTTCTTCCAGCTTGGCGGGGCGCGAGGCAGGTGGCTGTTGTAAACAAACCGACGGGTGTGTGGGGGGCAATGGAGGGGATCATTTGCATTCATTGCCAATGTGGAAGGATTACCTGAATGTTTGCTCCGTAGCGAGAAGTTGTCAAATAACAAACCGTACTTTCCGGACTATAGAGCGCACCTTACTATAGCACCTACAATTAAAAAAAAAAAAACTGGAAACCTACATATATAAGCCGCACCAGGCTATAAGCCGCATGGTTCAAAGTGTGGGGAAAAAGTAGCGGCTAATAGTCCAAACAATACAGTAATGTGGAAAGACATTTCCAGAGAAGGCGCTACATTAGCTGTAGCATCAAGATCAAAGTTACATCTTACATGCCCGATGTTGAGAAGCTGTCCAGTGATGTCCGTAAACAGAAGGCACATTAAACACAATCCTGTCAAAGATGCATATATTTAGTAATAAAGTGGTTGTTTTCATAAAATGATTAGTGATTTTTGTCAGTATATATTTAGAATGACACATAGCGATATTATTGTGTTTTGTTGCTCTGGTCCAAGGATGGCTGCATTTCAAAAGAGAAGTGGATGCTGCTACGTTTTACCATTGCACCGACTTGCTTGGCATTTTCACAGAAATCAAGCTTAAACTGTATTAATTTAATTTTATATACTTTACTATTTCAAAAGGCTGCTGTTTTATTTCATAACTGCAGGTTGCGTTTTATTGCACTCCGTGTGTTGCCCAGATAAGGGGCACGTTAAGCACGTTCCGTTTTGTTGTTTTTTAGATCACACACTTAACGTGATTATTTACACAGAGCGATCGATGTCATGCAAACTGCATTTGGGAGCAGATTTTTCGAGTTCCAAAAGGAAAAAAAATGACCCTTTCCCTGTTAATCTTCATAATAAAAATGACATCAAAAATCTGATTTCTTTCTTGCATTTCTTTAATTTTATCAATGCCACGAAACATAAAATATTAATATTGTAATGGAATGTAAACTTAAAGCACCATCGTACAACAGAGTCAGGTGGTGCATCGTTCTTTCCAGGACGCAGAGCAGGGAAAATAAACTTTTAATCATAATTGCTAATTATGTATGCAGTAGTCATTTTGATAATAGGTTAATATAAACACTTAAAGCCTGTGTTGCCTTCATTATGAGTCTTATATAAGGCTTTTCATTTTTTCAGACAGATTTGTTTTTTTTGGTCCAGTATGGCTCTTTGAACATTTTGGGTTGCCGACCCCTGCAATAGGCAGCTTGTTTCACTTGTAGCATGGGAAAATACCTTGTACCAAGTTAAGTAGTCTACCAGTAGAACTAGCACATTTATACTGACATTAAGAGAAGATTTACTTAAAACAAGCTCCTTTAATTTGCTGCAACGTTACTTGTAAGTTAGTTTTGGCTTTTTTCAAGTGTACTAAGAAATTGGCGCTGGAACTAGATCAAAAATACTTGGAAAGATTTTGCGTTTTTTGCAGAGTATATCTCTCATTGATTACACTTATGGAATCTCATTACTTTTGCATCAAATATCTGGTGTTTGGTCCGTTTTAATCATAAAATACATAGATAGTAATCAACACACTTCTGTTTGCATGCAGCTTTCTGAGGCAATA
>NW_015115012.1:29420-30761 GCF_001443285.1 Poecilia latipinna
CCATATTGCGACAGTCCAGTATGAGATAAATAACCTGAAAAAAAAAAAACTCAGGATCTCAGTGCAGCTAATCATAAGTGTGTATATGCTAATTAGCATGGCCCCTGATGAAGGCAGAGAAAGTATTTTCCTTTAACAGTAAATTGTTTCTCTGCCAATCACACACTGAGCAGTACTTACATGAGCCTGATTGACAGCACTAAGACATTGTTCCTAGCTCTGATAGGTTGTTTTTTCCCAGGAGTGGTGCATTTCTACAGATGACAATAACAACACAGAGAGGAGGTGGAGAAGCATTCACAAATTATCTGCGTCATAAACTTTCATGACACAAAGTCAGTTTTAACATATATAAAACAAAACATTTTTTTAAATAAATGTTCAATAGTGAAACTTTAAGGGCAGATTTTAAATGTTAAATGCTCCACAAGCCCCCCTGTGAACTATTAGTGCATGGTCTACATCAGAGCTCTTCAACCGTGGTCCTCATGGCCCTCTGTCCTGCATATTTTAGATGTTTCACCTGGTCTACTGGGTAAATATCAGTAAATATCAGGCTTCTGCAGCAACTGGAGACTTACTAAAGGGGTAATGTAATTATTTAAATCAGTTGGGCCAGAATGGGGAACATGTAAAGCTTGTGCACCAAGGATGAGGACCTTTGCTCTACATAGTGTCTGTCACATTTTGTCACATTGCATCATTAATCTTCAATCCCCAGCCTATTCTAGGTTATATGACAGACCAACAAAAATGGACCACAACTAGAATGCAAAAACATTATTTAAAAAAATTTCTAATAAGAAATCCATGTTATAGCTGAAATTATCTTCCAGTGCAACTGGTACTTTTCATCAATATTAATAATTATTGAATCAAAGCAAGCTCTGATATCTCGCTGAAAGTTACTTGTCAATTAATTTAGTCTTATTTCAAGTGTATTAAAATATTTGCATTAGAAATTAGAAAGAAAATACTTTTTAAGATGTTGTGCTTTTACATTGTATGCAGTAGAAGAAAGCTGTAAGTATGTATATTTCTGAAAGTTATTTTATAAAATATTCACTACAACAAATCTAATAAGTGCAGCAGGTAATTGTCTTCAGCCCCCTGAGTTCCTCAACCACTTTTTACTGCGGTTTCAGCAGGAAGTCTTTCTGGTTTCCCCTCTACACGCTTTGCACAACCAAATACAGAAGTTTGAACCATTTATTTTTGCAAAACACCACAAGTTCAGTCAGCATGGATGGAGAAGTCGCAACAACATTTAAGTCTGAGCTTTGATGGGTCCATTTTAACACATGTATAAGCCCTAATTTAAACCCTTTAGATGTGTGTGTG
>NW_015115012.1:34659-38336 GCF_001443285.1 Poecilia latipinna
TCATTCTCCACCACCTTTGGGGGTGTTCCCCACTTTGATCTCGGGGCTTCATATATATATATATATATGCCCATCAGCATCAGATCAACATCTGTAGTTTGGTTCGAAATATCAGAGTCATAAAGTGTGGTAAGAACAATTCCTAATAGAGCCACTAAAGTTTAGCTACTCTCTGACCTTAAATGTTTGGGTCATTGTCTCTTGGACCGAAGGATGTTGCCTAAAGAGGCCTACATGTGTACATGTGAAGTGTGTGAATGGCTGTAACTCCCCCCAAAGAAACGAGTCAAGGCTGCACTGTAGGTGTTAGAGAGATTAAACTAAAGGACATCTCTTCTGTTTAGTGTCAATTTTAAGTATTTTTGAAAAGGAAACCTATTTTGCTATGTTGCACTGTATGGGCAACTAAACCTTAATCTGTACCAACCATCCAGACCATTCAGATCTTCTGGTTCAAGTCTACTTTAAATCCAAACAGAAACTAAACATTGAGAGGCAGCACTTAGTTTTTTCTTCACTAATTAATTAATTCCAATCTGGTTTGTAACTTGTCATTACTTCAATTTATTACTGCCTATCTCCAGCAGTCATTCAGCGAGAAACGGTGTACAACCAGGACAGGTTGCCAGTTCATCACAAGACAAACAACTTTGCATTTCGAGAGAACAATTTACTTAAGAGTTGTATTTTTTGGGCTGTGGGAGGAAACCCGAGTATCCAGACCGTACCCATGCATGAATGGGGAGAACATGCACACTCCATGGAGAAAGACCCCAGACTGGGATTCAAACCTAAAACCTTCTTGCTGCAAGGTGACAGAAACTAAAGTGCAACCTAAGTACTTGTCGGGCTTAGAGACCACAGCCACCAACAAATAGTTGGAATTTGCAAAAACATGAAACCCCTCTTAAAAACACTTATAACTGTTTAAACTATTTTAAACACAAAGTATACCTTAATTTTCATGAATAAACACTGTGTAAACAAGTTTATTATTATTGAGAAAGCTAATAGTTTTCATAATTTTCATTCCTGGGCGTACCGTCAGTCAGTGCCAATAAATGGTGCACCTGTATTGGCTGTTTCGCAAACAGCGAGTAAGGAGTAACATTATTAATAATTTCAAACTGTGAATGTTTTCATATTCATGCTTTTATTTTGAAGGTATTTTATGCAGTTTCCTCTTCCTTCTTCACGTTCTAGACCCGATTTGCATAATGGCGGAGAAGCAGTCACTGACGATGTGAGTAATGTTAGTAATCATGTGATATGAATGTGTTAATGTGAATTACCACTTCTGACGGTGCTGTTTGGCTGCCGGTGTATGTTTGTAGTCTTTAAAATGTCTCTTTGTTGTTAGTATGGGCGTGATTTAGCATAGAAGCTAACTTCGCCGTTAGCCTTGAGCCGTTAACCTTGAGCCATCAATCTTGAGCCGTTAGCCAGACATTGTTCAGGCTAAAACAGCATTTATGACAAAGGGAGTTAATACTGAGAAATAGGTTTATTTACTTACATGTTTATTTTCTGTATTTCATTTACTACAGTAGTAAATAACAGCTGTTTTTTATTGTATTCTCAGAAACTGCTCTGTTCTGTAACAGAATGCATGGGTGTAACCCCAGTTCTTCAAAAAACCTTCATAAATCGACTGATGACAACAATGAAAGAAAAAGGATTTTGAGGTTTGTAAATACAATCCATTTTAATCACTTAAAATTATATAAGGTAACAAATCAACTTTATTATAGGTGGTAAATCCTGATAACAGTACCTATTTGTGAATAGAAAAAATTGCAATAAAATAAAATCTACCCAACTATTTTGGGTCGTACGTCGTGATACTGCGCATGCGCCAGAACGTAGGTTTTTGGTTTACAATGTGCTCAAAGCGGTTCAGACACAGGACTTTAACTGCCACTTCCACTGACTATGGAGCCTCCACATCAAATTTAAGTAAAACTATTATTTACTATTTGTTTTGTGTCGCTAATATAAATGTTGACTTATTTGATGACTCACAAGAGTTTCCAGAGTGTATTATATAATGTACCATGTACGTATTTGAAGCAGAAAATTTGAATCAGTGACTACAGTTGCTCTTTTCTTTTGTTTGTGGCGGATTGTTTAAATCGTAAGGATAAATGTAACTTTAATGTAAAATAGTCGTTAAGGTCGTTAATGTAAAATAGTCGTTAAGTTGTTAAAATAGTCGTTAAGTCGTAGCACTTTGTTTCAGCCAGGAATCATTCACCAACATTCCTGTTTGACCCACTTAAAGATGCATCTGTTCTGATTCTTACTGAAGACAATTAGGGCCACTTTTTTCTCTCTCAGAATTTTGACATTAGTACTGCTTTTTCGTTATTTACTTACAGATATTCAGCAACTTCCTGGACTCCTCAAGAAGCTGTCAGCAGAGGTAAAATGATTACTGAAAAACTGTCAAGTAGAAGTACATCTGCATCATTAGAGTTATTTAATTACGCCATTTCAAGTCTCAGTACTATTTTTAGAAAATGATTTAACTAAAATAAAAGTATAAAGTAGGGCTGCAACCATTCCTTGAATGATTCGATTATCTCAATTATTAAAATTCCTCTGAAAATATATCTGCCTCGAAGTTTCATTAAATTATGTTTTACTATTTAGTGTTCCAGCCGGGTCATTATTTGCTTTGGGCAGCGCTCTCACTTCCTCCGATGAGTTGCTGGTAAGTACTAAGTGTTAGCAGCATAATGTCCAACTTTTAAGGTCAGTCTGGGAGGATTTTATTGATTTATGATAATGTCTGGGTTTTATTGTTTTCGGTGGACCAATAGGCATCCTTAAAACGACTGGCGCGATACCTGGTGTACGGCAGCTTTTCTCCTCACGGAGCTGCTGCGTGGTGGCCGGTTCAGAGCAAACGGCATGGAGGAGTCCTGCAGGTGTATTTATACAGGTGAGTTGATAGATTGAACACTGAGGTCGGCTGCACTGTAGTTGATGCTTAACGTAAGTGTAGCTTTATGGACAAACTGGAAAATAAGTTTCATATTATCCTGGTCTCAGCCAATGAGTGGCAGAGTGCATCGTGGTTCATAGCTGGTAGATGTGTTTCTGTGTGGCGAATTAAGGCGTCGAATCCGCTCGTTTACATGGACATAAAAGCTATAAATTGCTGGGCGAAGTGAGAGTTCATCTATTATATTGACTGAAGATGAATATGTGAAATAAAAGCTGGAGTATAGACATTTGTGAGCCTGCCTCTTAATTATTAAATTTGATATAATTTCAGATTTTTGTATAAACTTTCTTCAGGTTAACTTAGAAAGTGAGCTACTATTGTTACAGGTTAATTTTCTAAACTAGAAACGTAACTGGTAGGGATACCAGGGTTTCCCCCAGTGTATTATAAGCCTGGCTGCCCGCCATGCTTTACTAGCCCCGCCGCCAGGCTAAGCGTTAATTGTTTACGTTTCTAGGAAAATTAAAAGAAAAGAAAACAAAACAAAAATCTTTTCTTTTTTTTTAAGCCGGGCTACAAGCGTCTCTTTTGCTCTTAGCATTTCACTAGCAGAGCAGATTTATTCATAAATGATAGGTTTATAATAGATAGGTTTATAGTTTATGCATTTAAACCCGACAGCGCGGACCAATCACACCGCTGGCGCCTCTGCGCTTTGGCTCCGGCG
>NW_015115012.1:42602-46967 GCF_001443285.1 Poecilia latipinna
TAATGTTTTATTTAATAATTTTTTTTTAATCCGATTTCTCGATCAATCGTAAGAATAATTGATAGATTACTCGATTACTAAAATAGTAGTTTATAACAGCCCTAGTATAAAGTATATCTACTAGAAACTACTGGTGGAATTTATTTTTGTTGGATTTTTATCCATCGAACAGATTCTTAAATGTTTCTTTGGAGTAATTCTTACATCAGCCTTTAAAGATTTAAATATGTCTGACTGTTTCCATTTATCACATTACACATTAATACAACAAAAGATGAACAGGACAAGAATATCTAATCATTCATTTTCTGAAATAAAATAACAGTTTTTGATCAATAACACAGCACAAGAAACATGTTTATATTGCATATATTATTTATTTCTAAACAAAGCTATTTACATGGTTTTGTCAAGCACAGACACTTTTTTAGCCTTCAAGCAGCTTAAAGCATGTTGTTATTTTCACAATTTTGTTTATATAAAAAGTGGCAAATTTGACCTCAGACAGTCCTCAGAAGAGAAAAAAAATCATCTTTAATAGAAGAAGGTGGATTTGTCAACCTGTCAACAATGGATATGGAGCACGAGAGTTGTTGATAGAGATTTTTTGAAAAAAAAAAAAGCTGTCCAGCATTTCTCAGTTCAAAATAAAAATTTTTGAGTTTGTAGATATCTAAATAGACTAGTAGTTTACTTTTACCCCACTGACATTGTTCTTTTTGGCACTCTTCGACTCAAAATTTCTCCAACGTGGTTTATGATTCGCAGAGATTACTTTTGTTGCAACGGGAGCAATAGTATCAATAACTTTCTCAATTTTAAAAATAAAATTGTCCATTAAATCACTCGGAGAAGTACAGGAGTGTGTATCAGTTGAAGGAAAAGCCTGAATAAATTGATCAGCAATAGTTTCTGTACAGAGGTACTGGATGGACATGACAAGTAAGTGGGAATTTCATCCCTCTGCTGGTGCGCCTCCTTCAGCTTCTGCATTTTTATTAATCATGTCCTTATATTTGCTCTTGAAAAATCCAGCCTGACAGGAAAAACAGGAAGGAAAGTAGAATGAAAATTATGTGTGGCAAGATAAATGCTGGAAGATATAGAATAAACATTTAAAGCTGACCTATTATGTTTCCTTGAACAGATTATGATATTTCTATGAACTATGCAAAACTTGGCACAAAATCATTCTTATGCTGCATTCAGACTGAGCATGATTTGAGCGTCAGGGGCGTCTGGTTTACATTCAAAGTTTATTTTACATGTGATGCGCGTCTAGCACTGCGTGGTTAAAGCATTTCGAGTGTCAAGCGACTCCAACACAGCCAATGCTGGAGTTGGAAAATATATTTTACCGTTAGAGCAGAGTGTCAACCAATCAAAGAGACTCTGCTAAGTGACTTAGTGGCATGCAGTTGATATCCTGCCAGGAGATGCAGGCACCACTGTGGGTTATCATCAAACTGGGTCCGGGTGAGACAAAAATAGTGCTAATGGGTACCCTCATCAGCGTCCAGCTGGCTCATGAAACTCACCAACCTCACAAAACCTTTGAATTATCCGGTGAATTCACGGCTTTCTGTAAATAAAGCAAAGACCCTCGACATTTCAGCTGCCATTGTTCAAAGTAACTGGGAGAGGCAAAAAGACAAGAGGGTCCTCCTATTGTGCGTCGTGCCATTACCACCTGTTCCAGCTTTTGTTCAATAAAAACTGAGCACAAAATGTTCAGTAGACATCTAAGCCTCCATTAAGATTGCAGAAGATTTCATGACATATTTTGTTGCCACTCTCAATTCTATGCGTCTTTGTACAAATACAGCAATTGAAAACAACAGCTCGTCCCAAAGTGCATCTACCACAATATTAACAAGCGTCTGCAGCAAAATGTCAAGCGTCTGACTTCAAAGTGCACATGTCAGATGTGTGCATGCAAAACGCGTTTGGTCTAAACGCAGCATTCGATAATGAGTGTTCAGTCTGGTCGGTTCTATTTAGAGCTCCTTTCAGAATGAGCTGTTTTAAGGTCACCTTAAATCCAAATAAGCTGCTGCTAGTCATACCCCCCAACTGAACATTTACACTCACTAATGAAGATGGCTGCAAACTGATGTGCAGTTATACAACTGTACATCTTTGAAAAGCAGAAGAACCTCCTGCACAACCAACAAGAATGTAGCAAGTGGGTTTTAAATTCTAGGTTAACAAAATACTTGTTTTTCCAGCAGCCATTGTACAGAGTGCACAGTAATAGAACCAGCTCACCAAACATGCTGGAGATCCACTTGGGTTGCTAGGTAACTGGGCTGGGTATGTTTTCAAGTGCTTGGGCTGTTTTTTAGAAGCAGTTAAGATGCACATAGAAGTCTAAAAATGTGCCAAAAGTTAATTTTGCATCATGTGTCCCCTTTTAAAAAAAAGTAACTACTGGTCATGTTTAGTCAATTATTTCAACAGGAAATCTTTGAGATTTTTAAGAAAATCTTAGTTGACTCACCTTATACAGACCAGCAGTAAGTAGAGCCAGAAAGGCCAATCCTCCCAGAGATCCTCCTATAATCTCTTTAGTGAAATCTGGTTTAGGAAACACTTCTACCTCTGCCTCAATCTGAAAATGAGAGGTTTAAAAGTTTCAAATAAAACCCTTAAAGGTCTGATTGGTACTAAGACATTGACAGCAGCATTCTATCACCTGGTGAACAGGAGGGCCACTATTAGAAGTTGTAGAGAAGAAGATGTACTGGTTCTCATCGTACTCTAGACTGGCTGTACTGGTCAGGAGGAACTTGGCAGATGAAAGTCCGATCTGAGACAGAGAAACACATCAGGGATGATGAGCTTTTTTATTCTGTTTATTCTTTACATTTTACAGCCTAGTCAGTGCATCTATATGAACTTCACATCAATTACCTGTTCTATCCATCCTGAGCTGATGTTTGCAGAGATGGTGTACGTTGTGTCCTTGTTCCTTTCCATGAACTTGGAGCACCTGAACACTCTGCACTTTGCTACAGTGCAGTCCTGTAGCAAAGGTAAAGTTGCATGATATTGATTAAATGTGGGAATTTCAGAAGACTAAATGCAAAAACTGAATCAAAAAGACAGTTTAGCAAAGTATTAATTAGTTCTGTGATGTGAACACAATAAAACCTCTGATTAAATTAAAGTTGAAATGTCACATTGTGTGAAAAATATTTGGAAATTGTATAACATTATGTAAACTTTTGAGAGCTACTCCTTTATTAAGAAACACTGCATAAACACATACATACCAATATTTTCTTTTCTTTTATTGTCTTAACAAGATCAGTGACAGTAGGTTCTTCATCTCTGCTGCTCTGACAGCCTGGAATCTGAAAACAGAGCTCCATCACATCAGTTTAAGTCTTACTTATATTTAATTAGTTCTAGTTTGTAGCATTTTTCACCTGAAAGCTGCTCGTGTCCATCCAGATGTCTTTGTCACCAAGTCTTACAGGAACTTTGATCACTACAGTTAAATTTAGTGGTCTGATCGTGTTAAAAACCTAAGAGAAGTGGGAATAAAACACAAAGAACCCAAATTATATAACGACTAATGTTAAATATAGAATATATTTCTGATCTGACTGAGTGAAATCATCTTCTACCTTTATTTTTTGCTCAAGTGGTTTCTGAACAGCATTTTCTCCAAATGTGAAATTGGTGTAGCTGGGGGAGCTGAGCATACATTTCATGCATTCATTTACTAAGATATATTTAAACCATTGTTGATTTTTTTAAAATAATAAATTATTTGCTTCAACTAACAAACCTTTCAATTGTGACAAAAATACTGTACTTGACATCAATCTCCTGTTTTTTGTAGACTTCACTAGAAGGGGAGTGACGCTTATTGTCACTATAAGAGAAACATCAAATAAAAAATTAGATAAAACTTCAGCATCAAAGAGCTGCACCTTAAACTCTTGTGTTGTACCTGGAGGCGTTCGCCGTCACTTCGATCTTTCTACTAAGGTCTCTGTTGGTGTTGAAACCATAGGAGACGATGAAGGTTGCCTAAAAAGGAAATGAAAGAGAGGGATCAGAAGACTTCCTCTTCTGGTTAATAATGAATAAAGCAGCAGCACAAACTAACCATAGAGTTGCTTTTGAATATTGGTTTGTTGATGCTACAGACTGTCTTTCCTCTTGTTACGCCATCCTCACTGTCCACAGAGTTGCACTCAATTCTTCCCTGCAATAAAACACAGATCATCAGCTTGTTGCAGCAGCTTCACCAACATAGATTAATATTAGTGCCTTACTTCCAGAGGTGTAACCTTCCTGTAGGAGAGCCCAACAGGGTATGTGAGAGTAATGCGACTGTTGTACGAGTTTTCT
>NW_015115012.1:48214-50543 GCF_001443285.1 Poecilia latipinna
TGTTTTTTAGAAGCAGTTGAGATGCAAATGGAAGTATAAAAATGTTCCAAAAGTTATTTTTGCATTATGTGTCCCCTTTAAAAAAATGCTTGTTAGAAATTACTGGGCATGTTGTGTCAATTATTTTCAACTGGGGATCTTTGGGATTTTAAGAAAACCTCAGTTGACTCACCTTATACAGACCAGCAGTAAGTAGAGCCAGAAAGGCCAATCCTCCCAGAGATCCTCCTATAATCTCTTTAGTGAAATCTGGTTTAGGAAACACTTCTACCTCTGCCTCAATCTGAAAATGAGAGGTTTAAAAGTTTCAAATAAAACCCTTAAAGGTCTGATTGGTACTAAGACATTGACAGTCATATTCTATCACCTGGTGAACAGGAGGGCCACTATTAGAAGTTGTAGAGAAGAAGATGTACTGGTTCTCATCGTACTCTAGACTGGCTGTACTGGTCAGGAGGAACTTGGCAGATGAAAGTCCGATCTGAGACAGAGAAACACATCAGGGATGATGAGCTTTTTTATTGTTTATTCTTTACATTTTACAGCCTAGTCAGTGCATCTATATGAACTTCACATCAATTACCTGTTCTATCCATCCTGAGCTGATGTTTGCAGAGATGGTGTACGTTGTGTCCTTGTTCCTTTCCATGAACTTGGAGCACCTGAACACTCTGCACTTTGCTACAGTGCAGTCCTGTAGCAAAGGTAAAGTTGCATGATATTGATTAAATGTGGGAATTTCAGTTTCAAAAAGACAGTTTAGCAAAGTATTAATTAGTTCTGTGATGTGAACACAATAAAACCTCTGATTAAATTAAAGTTGAAATGTGACATTGTGTGAAAAATATTTGGAAATTGTATAACATTATGTAAACTTTTGAGAGCTAATCCTTTATTAAAAAACACTGCATAAACACATACATACCAATATTTTCTTTTCTTTTATTGTCTTAACAAGATCAGTGACAGTAGGTTCTTCATCTCTGCTGCTCTGACAGCCTGGAATCTGAAAACAGAGCTCCATCACATCAGTTTAAGTCTTACTTATATTTAATTAGTTCTAGTTTGTAGCATTTTTCACCTGAAAGCTGCTCGTGTCCATCCAGATGTCTTTGTCACCAAGTCTTACAGGAACTTTGATCACTACAGTTAAATTTAGTGGTCTGATCGTGTTAAAAACCTAAGAGAAGTGGGAATAAAACACAAAGAACCCAAATTATATAACGACTAATGTTAAATATAGAATATATTTCTGATCTGACTGAGTGAAATCATCTTCTACCTTTATTTTTTGCTCAAGTGGTTTCTGAACAGCATTTTCTCCAAATGTGAAATTGGTGTAGCTGGGGGAGCTGAGCATACATTTCATGCATTCATTTACTAAGATATATTTAAACCATTGTTGATTTTTTTAAAATAATAAATTATTTGCTTCAACTAACAAACCTTTCAATTGTGACAAAAATACTGTACTTGACATCAATCTCCTGTTTTTTGTAGACTTCACTAGAAGGGGAGTGACGCTTATTGTCACTATAAGAGAAACATCAAATAAAAAATTAGATAAAACTTCAGCATCAAAGAGCTGCACCTTAAACTCTTGTGTTGTACCTGGAGGCGTTCGCCGTCACTTCGATCTTTCTACCAAGATCACTGTTGGTGTTGAAACCATAGGAGACGATGAAGGTTGCCTAAAAAGGAAATGAAAGAGAGGGATCAGAAGACTTCCTCTTCTGGTTAAATAATGAATAAAGCAGCAGCACAAACTAACCATAGAGTTGCTTTTGAATATTGGTTTGTTGATGCTACAGACTGTCTTTCCTCTTGTTACGCCATCCTCACTGTCCACAGAGTTGCACTCAATTCTTCCCTGCAGTAAAACAGATCATCAGCTTGTTGCAGCAGCTTCACCAACATAGATTAATATTAGTGCCTCACTTCCAGAGGTGTAACCTTCCTGTAGGAGAGCCCAACAGGGTATGTGAGAGTAATGCGACTGTTGTACGAGTTTTCTCCTCTGTTCTCCACAAAGACGGTCGCACTCAAAAGTTCATCTATGCCGACTTTAACCACTGAGGATCTGAAAAAACATGATAAATGACAGGTGCATAAAGACTGTGATATAATTTACTATCCAGTCTACATTTTGGTCAGACAATGTCGAACATTTAACATTTAATATTATTTAAAATGGGAAAACATCCTACAGGAAAATGTGATTTTTGTTTTCAAGAAGAGGCAGTAAAACATGTCTTATAGTTCTACCCAATTTTTTATCAACTGAGAGAAAGGAACTAGTATGTAGATTACAGGAAAACCAATTGCAGTT
>NW_015115012.1:55896-57006 GCF_001443285.1 Poecilia latipinna
TGTATCTTTTAAGAAACTCACAAATAAATGTTCTTGGGTTGTAACCCATGAGTGACTCGATTTCATGACAAAGATGAAGCCGAGTGCAAAGAGGCCTTCACAACCGGACTTACAGTCAGCACAGAGGCTAAGGCTGCAAAACCATAAAAGCTTCTTCTCTGATCTTGATATTGTAGAGAATTACTGAATCTTACAATAAAGTAAATCCTCAGTACTTTGCAAAATGTGGCTATAGTTGCGTTTATGTATGATGGTAGATGTGACTTTTTGCTACTTGCCGTCAGATCATTTGGGCATGTGCCAACAGAAATATTTCTGGGATATAAAACAGGAGTAGCACAGTCTGAGATTTCCTGTAAATCTTGCTTTTGCCAAACAAATACAAACGTGTAAGTTTTGCAGACATAATGTGTATAGTTCATCAGACATATCAAGGCTTTACTTCCAGAAACAAATCTCTTACTCGGTGAAGTTAAAATCCACCTTCAGATTATCTTCACACACTTCATCAGCTCCACAGCTGATCTCAAACCCAATCTGTGGATGACAGTAAACTATTAAACAGATCTACTCAGAGAAAAATTCACATTTAGGTCAATCATATGTTTTTCAAATTACTTTGTGATATAATGTTTTGTATGAAACGGTCATATTATTAACCATGAAAGGAACTCATCAAATGTAATGGAAAGGTTAAAGCTCAGTAAAGATCTTTCTGTTCAGATTCAGGATGTACAGGATTTACTCACAGGATGAAATGTTGTGGTTTTAACCTGTGGAGAAAGGCTTGGTCTGGGGTTTGAGCCAGAAGACAAACCATCAAACATGAATCTGAGCTCATTATTGAGTGGATTGAGAGCATCTTCTGGACAAGACTGGAAGACATTGAGATAGAAAGATGATTAATTAATAAACTGTTGAATATTATATAGTTGTATAAGATTGCTGTAACGGTTCCATTAGGACTTACCTCAATTCTGAAGTCCACATAAGCGCAGTTTTTCCTATTTAATATAAGATTAAGCGATCCACTCTTGTGCCTCACATCCTGGCTGATCTCAGCTCGGTTGTTTGGTATCTTACGATTTGCGTCCAAAGTTAAAGTGAAAT
>NW_015115012.1:62528-67623 GCF_001443285.1 Poecilia latipinna
ATTCAAAACAAATTAAATATTATTTTACAGAGTTCTTTAGAGTTCCTGTACACCATAGAACCAACAATAACTTAAATAAAGTCACTACTTAGTAGTTTAATATAATTGTGCTCATATTTGTAAGTAGCCACTGTTAGCTATGAAACAAAATGTGTTCATGTTGCTGAAAAATGGAACAAGTGTTTCAGATGTTAAATTATACATTTATACCTTCAATGGAAAAAATTTTGGCCTGCAAGTTGTCCCGTATTTTGTCAAGAGCATCAAAGCTTCCCACTTGAAACACAAAATTGTCAGCAGGTTGAGATGCAATTGTTCTGAGCTCTTGTTTTGCATAATTAGATGTGAATGCGTTCCCCACCTGGAGGTGTAAATACAATGTCAGTGAAACATTATGATGCAGTCGTTCTTTTCAAAGCAGTCGTAATTTACATTTTCTCCTAAAGTTTTTGAGTCAAGATTAGTCATAAAAACTAGCACTGAGTCATTAACTCTGCTTTTAAGTACAGTACAAGAAATTGTTTTAGGAATAAAAGTTTAGCATTTATGTGAAATTTTATATGAAGATCTTGAGGAGGAAAAAAAAACAAATTCTGTTTTTATGCTTTTATATTTTTGACAGTTTTGGTTTACAAATGAAAATATAACAATGCAGTTACAATGAAAGCTAATAACGCTTTTTGCAGTATGAAAATGTAATGTGTTGTACTATAACAGACAATAAGCACATATGTTTACATGTAATTGTAAAAAAAATCATAGATGCTACTTACCCCAATAGCAAATCGAAGAATGTTTTTTCGATCAGCTGACTGTGTTGCTGCTGGTAAATTTTGGCGATCCTGAGACTCTCCATCTGTAATCACTATTAAAATTCTTTTCACATTTGACCTGGAACCCCTTTGTGGTGAGAAGACATCATTCCTGTTAAAAAATATATTATTATTATTCTTGTTCCTCCAACACTGCCTCTGTTTTCTCTCTTAAGAAATGTGGTGTGAACAAGCTGTGTTGGTTTGTTTCCATCCTACATGCTGTAGCCTTTATTTTATTAATGTTGTGGTTTTCAGAAATACTGAAATGTTATTTAGGATTTAAAAATAATCAAAAAAACACAAGCCACAGTATTTAACAAGTAGCAGTAATAGTCGTAAGGACACTCAATATATTATTATTATATATTCATTTAAGTCTCACCACTCTAGAGGCTACATATGTATAAAGTCTGACCAACTTGGTCAGAAAATACTTTATATAGCTCTTCTTAGCATATAGGGGCTGCAAATATCTTTGACTAAAAACATTTTCTTTATTTTAACCCACTGTCATCCATTAAGTGCGCAGATATAATCTTATTTTAAATCTACTTTTCTCATATTTTATTAAGTAGTTTCATCTGATTTGCTTTTTTTATCATTTGTGCAACTATGAAGTAGACAAAAATAAATATTTTTAGTTTCCTTACAATATCTTAAAGACGAGGGTAGTAGTGTAGCTCTTTTTATCTGTACAAACTGAGTAAAAAAGATAATAAACAATAATCTAACTTCAAAGAATTGTACTGTCCTTTGGACATCAAAGTCAATCTAGAATCTTCTTCNCGATTTAATTCACAGACATAAACTCGTCCTTCTCTATCAACGTCTTTGTACATCGGAGAGGATATGAGGATTAGATCAGTCACACCATCAGAATCCACATCCATGGCACAAACCTCAGCCCCAAAATATTCACCAGTCTGGAGAAAACAAGAAGAAATGGTCATCAGAAAGAAACCTTCATTTTTTACACAGTTGGTCTTATAATCTGATCACAGTAATTAAGGAGTAGCATTCAGTAACAAGTATGTTGTTAACTAATGGACCACAAGTCACTTGAAACTCTGACCCTACCCTCTGTTCAATAATTCCCTTTGTCACTAAGAATGTCAACATGTGTACAACTTAATTGGTAAGTACAAAGAAAATGTATCTGAGCCTCTGAATTTGGAAAAATAATTTCTAAAACATTGATCAATTTTGTATTTAGCAGATAGAAATAGCTTTGGCTTTCAGAGCTGATCCACAACAAAAATAGTTTGTTTTAATTTAATGCCAGAAAGAGGAAAAATAGTTCTGTCTTTTCATTGAATATATGTAAATTTCAACTGTACCTACCTGTGATTCAAAGGGTCTGATTTGATCTCTAAGTTGTTCATTGAAAGCTGTCATAACAACTCCTTTGTGTTCATTTCTTGGAGCACCAAGAATTGTCAGAGGACCATAAACGGTTTTAGCAACAGCCATGGAATAACCTGGAGTTCAATGGTTAAATAGTCAGAGACATCAGGGAAAATAGTTTTTCAGAAAGTTTAAATGTTTTGTGAAACAGATTGAAATATCTACGCTTGGCTTTTAATAGACAAACAGCAGCTGTCTGGGTCTGACTTATTCTGAAATCGCACAGAAAGCGACAAATTTCTGTCCTGTTCTTACCAAGGTAACTGTCAGGCTCAATGGACGATGGCTCAAATGTGACGTTGTTTAAAACATTACTAAGCAAGTATTTCTTGTAGCCTCCTTTCCACTGGTTAGCACCAACCATAGTCATCTGAATATACTGTAATGCAAGAATAGAGAGAGCATTTTATTTCAAATATGGGTTGCTTTTAATGCTGTAAGACCGTAAGACTTTTATTTATTTTACTTTTATTTTATTTACCCCAGACACATAAGCTGCTCTGAAGCCTTCTTGAGACATTTCCTGTTTCAGCGTCTCTCCACCACTTTGCGATCCTGTAAATTCAAAACAAATTAAATATTATTTTACAGAGTTCTTTAGAGTTCCTCTACACCACAGAGCACAACAATAACTTAGATGTATTAATTACTTTGTAATTTAATAAAATTGTGATTCATATTTGTAAGTAGCCACTGTTAGCCATGAATCAAAATATGATCATCTTGCTGAAAAATGAAACAAGAGTTTCAAATGTTAAATTATACATTTATACCTTCAATGGAAAAAATTTTGGCCTGCAAGTTGTCCCGTATTTTGTCAAGAGCATCAAAGCTTCCCACTTCAAACACAAAATTGTCAGCAGGTTGAGATGCAATCGTTCTGAGCTCTTGTTTTGCATTATAAGATGTGAATGCGCTCCCCACCTAGAGGTGTAAATACAATGTGAGTAAATCATTATGCTGCAGTAGTTCTTTTCAAAACACGTCATAATTTAAATATTCTCTTCATGTCTTTGAGTTAAGATCAGCCATAGCACTCAAAGTGTAACACTTTTTTAAATACAGTACAATAAATGGTTTCAGAAATAAAATTAAAGTTCAGAATTTATGTAAAATTTTATCTGAAGATGTTTAGAGGGGGTGGGGGAAGCAAAATTCTGTGTTTTTATAGTTATATATTTGACAGTTTTGGTTTACAAATTAATGTATAACAATGCAGTTACAATCAAAGCTAATAACTCTTTTTGCAGTGTGAAATTGCAATTTGTTGCACTCAAGCAGACAATAAACATATAAACATTTACACGTATTTGCAACAAAAAAAAAATCATAGATGCTACTTACCCCAATAGCAAATCGAAGAATGTTTTTTTGATCAGCTGACTGTGTTGCTGCTGGTAATTGACTGCGATCATGAGACTGTCCATCTGTAATCACTATTAAAATTCTTTTCACATTTGACCTGGAACCCCTTTGTGGTGAGAAGACATCATCCCTGTTAAAGAAAAATATTATTAGTTGTAGTGGTATTTGTGTTCCTAGAATAATGTCTCTGTTTTCTCTTTCTCTCTTAAAGGGATCCACAATTAATTGTAACAATAGACTGTACGTGAGAAATATTTATTTTATATGGAAAAACATCTGAGTAAATATTGCAGGCTGTTTAGTATTTATAAATTTCAATAAAATATTGTGACACAGACGTTACCATGTTTTACGCTGCAATGCCTTCTGGGTAAATGATGAATGCTTGGTCCGATTGCACCAGCTTCTTCCAGCCAAGGCAGCAAAGACCAATGTCTTTAAACCTTTTATTTTGAACCAGAGCACGTTTAAATTGATGGGAATGTCGAAATCACAAGGAATAATGTAGATTGGGAGGACCAAATGGAGAAAAAGGACAGAGTTGGCTGAAGAAGCTGGTGTTTGTGCTACTGTTGTCACAAACTTCAGCTTCAAACAATGAATGACAAATACCTCTGGTCAGAAGGTGGGATCCGGTAAGTAGGTATGTATTTTTGTGTCCCGTCCACTAACAGGTTATAGTTAACCCTCGCAAGCTAAAACCAAATGCCATGCCGACAGTTTTTATCCACAAAGCACATAAACTCTGCTGCAGGCTATCAAACCAAAGATGCAGGGAAAAACATCAGAGACAGGCTATGTTGGAAGCTCTTATAAATGATGACAGAGCTATTGCTACTGCCGCCGGTACATATGAAACCACAGACCTGATACCAGACCAAAGACCAGACACTAAACAGCTGTTAGAGCCTTCCCAGTTTTGCTCATACAAATGATTGAATGTATTCTGGAGAGAAATGTTGAGGGCACAAATGGGTCCTTCAGAAGTTGTGTTTGGCTCTCTCCACTGCGCTCTTCTTTATTTCATGTGGGAAACAATCTAGCCTCACCTCACAATTTTGTTTTAGTTACAGCCAACAGCAACATAGTGTAGTATTGTATAAATTTACACCTGTCAAACACAATAAAGTCTGCAATTATCTTTGACTACAAATAACTTTACTATAACTCGGGTAAAGTTAGCGTTCCTGTGTTTACTCCAGTACAGAACGGATCCAACCACGTCATTAACCCAGCATGCATAGCACATGTGAAAAAATGACAACCTCCAGGGGTGAAAAATATAACAAAAGATATATATATTTAAAGTAATTGTGAGTTTTGGTGTATCACAGGAGTGTCCAAAGTCAGTCCTCGAGGGCAGGCATCCTGCATGTTTTAGTTCTCTCCCTGGTCTAGCACACCTGCATCAAATGATGGCTCGTTAGAAGGCCTAAGGAGAACATTGACTTGCTGAGGACGTTGTTATAACCACTAGGGAGAAAACTAAAACATGCAGGATGCCTGCCCTC
>NW_015115012.1:70924-73160 GCF_001443285.1 Poecilia latipinna
CGGCCCTCGAGGACCGACTTTGGACACCCTTGGTGTATCACAAACAGCATTTGTTTTAATAGGAAAAATACAACATATTTAGGCTAACACAAATCCCTTAAAGAAATGTAATGTGAACAAACTGCAGTGTTGGGTTGTTTCCATCCTACATGTTGTAGCCTTTATTTTACCAATGTTGTGGCTATCAGAAATGTTTAAATATTGTCCTGGATTAAAAATGAAAACAATAAAAAAAACACAAACATCAATAAATAATGATCAGTCTGGTCTTGAAAACACATCACTCAATCAGTTGCTAAAAAATATACTCATTTAAGTCACGTCTCTAGAGGCTACATATGTATAACGTCTGACCACCTCAAGCAGGAAATACTTCATGTACTGCTCCTTAGTACGTCGGGTCTGTAATAATCTTAGACTATAAACATTTTCTTTATTTTAAACTAATGTCATACATCAAGTGCATGACAGTAGTTTATGCTGTCTATTTTTCTCATCTTTTATTAAGTAGTTTCATCTGATTTGCTTTTATTTTTTATCATTTGTGCAACTATGAAGTAGACAAAAGTAAATGCTTCTAGTTTCTTTGCAATATCTTAAAGACAAGGGTAACAGTATAGCTCTTTTTATCTATACGAACTAAGTAAAAAATAATCTGACTTCAAAAAGATTGTCGTATTCTGTGCACATCAAAATCAATCTGGAATCTTCTCTGAGTTACATTGATAATTGTTTTCCTAGTGGGTAAACACACATTACTTGCTAAAACAATATTTGTCTGTTTAAACAGAAGAAGGGACTTTCTAAACTTTTCATGATCAGATTTAAATGTCATTTTGTCCATTTAAGCTTTCTCCATGATAATGTTGACTTAATGTAGTGTATTACACACTAACATGTCAGAAATACTTACACAACATTTTGTATGGCTCCAGCTGTATATGTTCCTCCACCAAATTGACGGATGTTGTTAATTTGAGATTCCCAGTTGAAAGTGCTAAAAGTATTAAAGTAGTAATGTGTTGTTGGATAATAAGAAAACTGGGTGATGGCAAACTGCAAAAAAGAAAAAATGGATATGAAGTTGAAACTACTTTCAGTAAAAATCAACTACAGTAAATTAAAAGCAGCAACGACCTTAAAGGAGATGTACACTTAGAAAAGCAGCAACAACAATGTTTGTGATGAAGTCACAGGTCTCACCTGTGTATCTCTTCCCAGGAATAATCTGATCATATTTTTCACAAATTCTTTCATTCTGCTAAAATCACTGGGAGCTACACTGCCTGAGCCATCCAGCAGAAATGCAATGTCAGCTTGGGTTCGACACTCTGAAAAGAAATCAGAGATCTAGATCAGTTTCCTGACCGTTATTCAAGTGTGCTGATGAGAAAGTTCACCTCCAGTTTACAGAGGCAGTGACATAATTATTATGAAACAAGCTCACTGTGCCTACCTTCAGTCGCAGACGGGTAAGACTTTACAAACGTATTAGATCGATTGATCTCATAGCACAAACCGTTGTACATGGTGATAGTTTTGCAGTCTCTGGGAATGGTTGGACCACAGACCTGGAAAAGGTGTGAATAATATACCTTTATATTTTCATTCATTATTTATTCATTATTTTCTGCAGCTCATCCTCTCACCATTGTGTTTCGTGTTGACGGATCATTTGCCATCGCCAAACCAAGAGACATGTTGACAGCAGGTCTTTGCTCTGTAAAAACAATCACTTGTTGTGACAACGACTTGTCAAAATTATCACTCATTAAGAATTGTTCCCATAAATTACAGTAATTATTTGCAGAATTTCATTTTGTTTTAATCTAAATGTCTACGAACTCAAGCTGTTATAACACAAGTTTGGTGAAATGTTGACTTTGCTGAATGTTGCTCCATAAACCTTAAACTGAAAAAAGGAAACTGTTAGATGGAAATGTCTGCTATTTTTTTAATCAAATGTAACAAGATGTAAAAATGAGAAGTGAAGGCTGACCTTGGATAAGAAAGATTATTTCACCCTTACAGATTTTTTCCCTTTTGGGGGCAACAACATAGTACCTGTGTAAGTAGAGGAGCGAGTAACTTCTCCCTAAATCTAAGAACTGAATGTTCACTGGATGTTATATTACCTTTGTCTGATATTAAAACTTCAGCTGAAACATATAAGTTTGATGGAGGAAATACTTGTTTACAGGACAGCATGTTTGACATTGTTCAGTATTTAGTGCAT
>NW_015115012.1:76700-78939 GCF_001443285.1 Poecilia latipinna
TTCACCCTTACAGATTTTTTCCCTTTTGGGGGCAACAACATAGTACCTGTGTAAGCAGAGGAGTGATCTACTTAAAATCTAAGAACTCAGTGTTCACTGGATGTTATATTACCTTTGTCTGATATTAAAACTTCAGCTGAAACATATAAGTTTGATGGAGGAAATACTTGTTTACAGGACAGCATGTTTGACATTGTTCAGTATTTCGTGTAAAATCTTTCCTTTAAGCTCCTGGTGCAACCAACCTCTGGTCATGATATAAACTCATAAAATTTGTACTTTTAAATGTCTTTATTGTGAAATTTGTGCGTTCATAATATTGGTAGTAAAATGATTCCTACCTAGAGCAACAAGATTGCTGCAACTGCCTCCTGTGTTGCACTGATATATCCGTCCCCTTTTATTCCCTTCATACTGTAGTAGTGGGGCGCTGACAAGCAGACTGAGAGAAACACAGACGAACATTGGTTACAACATATTACAAAAGTTTTTAAAAATTGAATCGAGATGACTCACTCTGATTGTCTTTGCACCACCTGGTAGCCAAAACTTTCATCATTTTCTGTCAGGGTTTTCCAAGCCCCAGAATCAACGTTAAAGCCGACTGCAGCTTTTAGCACTGAGGAAAAAAAGAACAGAATTTCTTTAATTCAAAGCTATTATGGTTTTTCTTTTACTATTTATTAGGTTATTCTGTTTTAATGACTGAGTACGGTGATATTTTGGAGAAGAATGCAGGAGAGAACAGATATGTTCTGCAATGTCAGTGTTTAACCACTTGAAAGCACTAAAGACCAAACTTCAAATGTCACAAGAAACAGGAACAATAAAGTTTAACAGTGTAAGTTGAATATTGCAGTCAGGTTTTAATATTTAAGTTGTATCATGCAACTGGCTTGTTATTTTTTTTACTGTAAAAACTGAAATAGATTTTGCTCCCATAAATGTCTTGGATTTTTCCTGTATCACAGATTCTATTTATTGGATTTTCTTTCTCCACAATCATTTTAGCTTCATATATTTAAAATTAGTAATGTTACCTTTGGTTAGATTTACATCCTTTTAGAACATCATTAGACCAACGTCCTGCCAAGCAAAACAAAGCTCTGCAGTGAGCAGGGTGAAGTCACTGAGAGTGAGAGCTGAGCAGCAAATGGGGAAAAAAAGGAAGGAGCTGGCTCTCACTTAATGGAATTTGGCTCTTCTGATTCACTACAAATCGTGTCACCTGGTGACTCTGAAGCTATCCAACTTAACAGATGGTTGAAACAGAAAAATGCCTGGATCTACCTTAAATTTGTCCAGTTGAACAAAAACAAAAGTGAAGTTATTATCTTTGAACCCAAAGTGAAACAATTTAGTCAGCTCATAGTTTCAGTTATTAGCTTCAGGGAGAAATTAGTGATGAAGCCCAAAATCTGGGTGTAGTGATTTAGTCAGATCTGAATCTTATAAAGATGGTTGCAAAATTGGCCATTTTATTGCCTGAGAGGTTGCCAGGTAATGGTGCATTTTTGTTCCAGAAGCAAGCAGAAAATGTTTCGTAAGCAAGCAGAGTGATTGAGCAGAGACCAAGTCTGAGCACGAGAAGTTTTGAGTATAAGCATTACAAGTTTTGAGAAGATAGACAATGAAGTCCTGCTTTCAAAATAAAAATGTAAAAAGTATTAAAAGTTTTGAGAACAAAAGACATAAAATCCTGCTTTCAGACTGAAAATGTGTGCTCTTGGGTTATGGCAGAAAAATTCCTCCATATACATTCAGTTATTCACCCTGGATCCAGACTTAGGAGCTGGGGTTTGAACCAGCAAACTCCTTCCACAGTCACAACATCATAAACTTTACACTTTATCTTTGAATGATATATAAAAGCTATTAAACGTTGTTCTTGCACTTCTAGGTTATTTGTGTTTTTTGTTTTGAGGCGTCTAAGAAATAATAGGTAAAACAGAAACTTATTTTATTGTCTGCAGCTTCCATCAAGTAATCGCTCTGACAGTTTTCACACTGGCAGATTATTTAAAACATCTGCATGAAGTCAGAAGACACAAACTTTCCTTACCTGAACAGAAAAGTGCCACAGTAATTATCCAGTCCATTGTGTTTCTGGCATTTAGGTCAAACTAAAAGTGTGATTTCCACTCTGGTCAGCCAATTTAAACTGAGAGGGAGTGCATTACTTTTTCATGATGTAGGAGGAGTTACAACAGGGTCACTTTCAACTCAGAAGAGAAATATT
>NW_015115012.1:82054-92274 GCF_001443285.1 Poecilia latipinna
TTAAAATTGTAATGTGAAATCTAGCAGCTTTAATTAGTTCAGGGTAAACCAATGGGTGGAGGTAACAGAATTGGTGTTTGTTGTTGCCTGCCCGGATAGATCAGTATCTGTTCTCTTCCTGAAGTAAGTGCAATCTTTCTACTGTGCTTTTGATGAATTACTGATGCTGCTTAGTTTACCTTGTGCAAAAACACAAAACTTTTGATGCAGTGTACAGAAACGTGTTATAAGTAAATAATTCCTTAATGGTGATCAAACGCACCAGTTCCACCAGGCAGATTTTTTCACTTGTATCATGGAAAAATGTCTCATTATATGTTAAATAATGTACCAGTAGAACTAGTACTCTTTTATTGGTTTTAAGAAATTATCTACTTAAAATAAGCTCCTTTAATTGGCTGGACAGTTCTTTTGTTTTTTTCAAGTGTACTAAGAAATTTGCGCTAGAACTAGACCAAAAATACTTGGAAATATTTTGTGTTTTTTGCACTGTATCTCTTATTGATTTCACTAATAGCCTCTGATAACTTTTACATCAAATAGCTGGTGCTTTAGTCTGTTTTATTCATAAAATATACAGATAGTAATCAACACATTGTTGTTTGCATGGAGCTTTCTGATGTATGTGGTTTTGTGCAAGAGTGTGTGTATGGTGGGGGATATGGGGGTCCATACAGAAACCTTTACGAAAAAACATCCTCTTTTTAAGTGTATCATAAAAAGAAAAGATTACTAAGCTAAGTTTGCACAAAATAAGCAGAAGTAAACATTAACAATGCACTACAGGACAACATAAAATAATTTCCATCCATTTGACTGAACACATTTTTTTTTTGCACTTTCTATTTTCATTCAATCCCTGGCAACAAAACAAAACACTCATACCACCTTGAAAGTTTCCCCGGTGTTTTACTATGTTATAAACCAAACAAAAATAGATACATTGTTGTAAAATTACAAAAAATGGTAGTACAAGTAAAATGTAAAAAGCATGACATGAATTTGTATTTAGCCTTTTTACTCTGATATCCTTAATAAAACAATCCAGTGCATGTGTTGATGTGACAGAACAAAGCAGTCTTCTTACCATTTCGAAATCCTCTCTTTAGTTGCGGTTTGGTTACACTTTAAAGTCAGCAAAAATGAAATAGATTAAAACTGTTTTAATCTGGCAGCTCTGAGCAAAAATGAATCAACAGCCATATTTGGGGGAGAGTCTCTTAAAACAGTTTTCCTTACACTACCACACACACTTAATATACCTCAATATGCATTAATATGGACAGTAGGGGTGTAGCGATACAATAATTTCACGAGACAATATACGACAAGATACGATATGTATCACGATATTTGTTGAGCGATACAATTCGCTACGATTCAGTGCATTTTTACAATTTTCTGAAAGATTTTAGAAGGACAGAGTGATTTCAGTGACATTTTGTGCTCCATAGACTTGAATTTAGTTAACTGAAAACTGATTAAAAGCACCAACACAATACCTGACTCTGATTGGACAGTCTAACAGTCTGCAGCTGGACAAAATGAGTCAAAAACGCAGTGAGAGAATTAGTTTCTGTCATTTAATTCATGTGGATTTGACATAAAACTCAAAAATTTAAACTAATCCAGGAGCAGAGTGGGGAGATTATCAGCCTCTGTAGATTCTCAATATGCAAACGATTGCACTTATGTTTTTTCTTTTGGACACTGTGGCTGCAATTTGGAGTAAAAATTCAGCCACAAATGCAGTCTTTTGGACTATGGGGAAAAAGGCTTTTCTACCTTGGCTTCCAGAGTTAGCCGTGGCTGTAAGCTGCTTTCGTCTAACTGCTAGTGGCTCCGCCTCACCCCGTAGTGATCGACTCCCTGCAGCTACGCAGCGCCGCTATTCCCCTGCTTGGATCTCTGAGTAGCTGCCTCTCAGACTGCCAGCATCTCATAGTACTCTCAGTCTCTGATACTTTTTGTCTGTTGCTAATAAGAATGATCGATCAGCCATTGTTATCATGGAAATCCTCACTGCGCCGCGGATTCCGGCTGGGGGTTTCTCCTCTTCCTGCTCAAAACACAGCGCCGCTGCGCGCCCGCTTCGGATGTTATCAACCCATGTTCATTCTTCAGGTAATCCTTTATATACAGAACAGAAACCGCTAAGCTAAAAACTAATTACGAAGTGAATGCTACCAGTCGAAATTTGCATTAATTTCGCGATCTCACTGCTTTTGCAGCTGCTCCGTTCGCGCCGCTACTCCTTTCCGCTTCTCCGTTCCGCTTCTCTTTCACGGTTACTTGCGCAACTTTGCTTCATTTCTCAGCAAAAAAATAAAGCCCATCGTTATTTATTGAAGATTTTACATTTCCAAAAACACAGGAATCTAATGTTTCGTTTCGTTTTGTACGTTTGGAAGCTCATTCCCTCTCACATAATCGGAAAAGCCGGGGAATGGCGGCGCTTTTGACATTTCTCTGACATTCGGAAAAATATGGTTTACTAATTTTAGCATAACTCCGGTTTTACTTGGCCTCTTAACACAATTTAAAAACTGGTGTGTAGTTTATAATGTCCACTTTAAGCTCAAGTTCAAAGTGAGACTGAGGGAGGCGGAGTCTTGCTGCTACGCCATAACAAACTAGACGTTAAAAAGAGCTATAAGGCTATGGACCCCTATGGTTTAACGGATCGATACTTTCCGAGGGCGGAAAATATTAATATATATCGCCGAATCGATTTACTTATACAGCCCTAATGGACAGTGGAGGCTTTCCTCAGGCTTTCTACAGTCTTTCTAGATTGCAAGCTAGCCATTAGCATGCCAAGTATCATCATACCTCGGTATCTCTGCTTATCAAGCTGAATTTTCTTTCATATATTTTAGATATGCTAAACAAAAAAATCTGCGAATACTGATCCACAAATATTTATATCCACTGTATTTTTGTACTGATTTTAATTTTTTTTATGTTTTATGATCCTTATCATAAACCAGAGAGTTCATATAATCTATGTGGGAAAATCTTATCATTTAGCCATTTGTCCAGTCGTACATCAGTCCTTCAAGACTCTCCACAACACATAAGTAAAAAATAAAATGGAACATTTCTGCTTTTCTTAGACTTCCTCAATATTCTCATCTTGTTTGTTTGGCATGCTAAAGAGGTAGTGTAATTATTTTAATCAGTTGGGCCTATACTTTACTCAACTAGAGACAGAAGTTTTGACCATTTATTTTTGCAAAATACCTCAAGTTCAGTCAGACTGGATGAATGTCTCAATTGATGGGTCCATTTTAACATAGTAATAAGTCCTCATTTAAACCCTTTGCTCCTTTTATCTGTGATTATTTCCTCTTAGTTACTTTTTTTAATAAATTGTGCTCAGTAAGAAATATTTACCATATTTTCTGGACTATAAGCCGCTTCTTTTTTCCTGAGCTTTGGACCATGCGGTTTATACGTGGATTTTTCTTCAACCACCAGGGGGCTCTTTAGCCAGAGGTGGTTGTCACCTGTCCCATAGAATACAGACTCGTCCCATATTATACAAATGTCCAAATTACGCACCAGTACTTTATATAGTAGTCTGCCCCAGTCATTGTTTTACTCACAGTGTTGTGCCCAACTGCCTTCTGGGTAACACACACAAACCGGTACGCTACCGCACAGCCGTGGACTCAAAGTGGACATCCTGGACATGTCCGCGCAAGGATAGATTTTTATGACCGCATATGTTGTTGATCAGTTAAACAGCATTAACTTGCCAATTTTTTCTTTGTCAAGTAATAAATGTGATGTTCAATTCACTTATTTAACTAAAATTTTGGGTGTACTGAGTTTTTTTAAAAACATTTTGGGGGTGCGGCTTATAGTCCGGAAAATACGGTAAGTTTCGTTATGACAATAAATTCAGACAAGTTTCAAGAGGTATGTTTTATTTTGAATAAAACAAATTTACATTTCTATCATCTGAACAAATTCATAATGCTTTCAACTTCATTTGTGAACTATCCTCCGCGTAAAATCTTATTTCTAACTCACCAACTATGTTTAACACGAATTTTTTGTTTCCCGTACTGTTCCAATCCCTCTTTCTTTTTTCTCCCCTCTCTCCTTCCGCTCTCGTTCTCTCTTCTCCCAGAATCCTCTCTCTCTCCCCTTTCTTTCCCTCCGTACACTTCACTCCCCCTCGTAAATCTCAGTTACTCTCAGACATAGGAATTCATCCCTCTCCGTACTCTACAATAGGTAAATCACCGAAATATACATTTATGTAACTCCCTTACCCATTCTTAACCCCAGTTACCTATCAAAAGACATAAACCCCCACTTCTTGTGGTTCTCAAACCCCAGGGCTACAATAGTTTAGAGTTCTACAATATCAGGGTGATATTTATTTTTGTTGGATTTTTATCCATCAAGCAGTTATATTTATAAATGTTTCTCATCAGCCTTTAAAGATTTAAATATGTCTGGCTATTTGTTTCCATGCATAATATTACACATTAATACAACAAAAGATGAACAAGAAAAGAATATCTGTTCTTTAATTTTCTTAAATAAAATATCTGTTTTTTGTCAATAACACAGCACAAGAAACATGTTTATCTTGCATATGTTATTTATTTATACATAAAGCTATTTACATACTTTTGTCAAGCACAGACACTGTTTTAGCCTTCAAGTAGCTTAAAGCATGTTGTTATTCTATTTGAAAATCCCTGACCGTTAAGTTTCTTTTGTCCACCATGAAATCACCTGGTAAAGATAAAACATTTAAATATAAACGGTTTTATTCAAAGTGCAAAGCAAACTCATAACAGTCATTTTTAAGACACTATTGGTAAAGCTTCTGAAACATTACATTGCATTTGTGGATAGTACATTTTGTGTTTCAGATCCTTTACATATCGACATTATTAAACCCTTTAAATCCCCAGTAACTGTGAGCAGTACAGCCAAGCTCTCTTTTGTGTCTTCAGTTGCCATTTTAAAAGAGATCATGTATTCTTAACACTTCCTTAAAATTAAGAAATACTACATTTTTACCAGTATACATACCTTTACTGTGTACAACAGCAAAAATTTTACTACTGTTTGTTGTTGAAACTAGTATTACTAATGTACTGGATGGACATTACAAGTAAGAGGGAATTTCAGTCCTCTGCTAATGTGTTTCCTTCGGATCCTGCATTTTCATTAATCATCTCATTGTATTTGCTTTTGAAAAATCCAGCCTGAGAAGAAAAACAGTAAAGAGAGTGGAATGAAAATTATATGTGGCAAGATAAATGCTGGAAGACATAAGATAAACATTTGAAGGTTACATATTATGCTTCCTTGAACAAGTTAGGATAGTTCTATGAGCTATGCAAAACATGGTGCACAAAATAATAATATGCTGCATTCAAACGAACTGAGCGTCAGGGGCGTCTTGTTTACATTCAGAGTCTATGTTATATGTTTTGTTTCGAGCGTCAAGCGAGTCTAACGCGACCAATGATGGAGTTGGAAAATCTGAAATTTTGCCACTAGACGGGAGAGCGCCAACCAATCAATCGGCAATTGAAAGCAACAGCTTGTCCCAGTGCGCACTACAGCGATTTTGACGTGTGTCTACAGCAAAATGTTAAGCTTCTGACTTCAAAGTGTACATCAGACACGTTGTTGACATGTACAGCACGTTTGGTGTGAACCCTCATTAGATAATGAGACTTCAGTCTGGTTGGTTCTATTTAGAGCTCCTTTCAGAATGAACTGATTTAGGTCCTCCTATAACTTTAAATCCAAATAAGCTGCTGCTAGCCATGCCCCCCAACAGCACATTTACACTCGTACATGAAGATGGCTGCAAACTGATGTGCAATTATACAACTGTACATCTTTGAAAAGCAGAAGAGCCTCCTGCACAACCAACAAGAATGTAGCAAGTGATTTTTAAATGCTGGTTAATTGGTCCATCACACAAAACTTGTCTTTTCCAGCTGCAATTGTACTGCAATAAAACCAGCTAATCAGACATGCTGGAGATCCACTTGGGTTGCTAGGTAACTGGGCTGGGTATCTCCCCCCCAAGTGCTTGGACTTTTTAAGTGCTTAGAAGCAGTTGAGATGCCAATGATTCAAAGGGAGACTGTGGCTCTGTTCGATTCCAGCTTCCTCTAGGCAAGGCACTTAACCCCAAATTGCCTACCAATCTGCATATTGGTGTCTAAATGTGTGAATGCTTAAGGGTAAATGTGACTCTAGTGTAAAGTATGTTGATTTGGTCAAAATGATTGGAAAAGTTCGGTCCATTTTACCAATGGAAGTATAAAAATGTGCAAAAGTTAATTTTGCATAATGTGTCCCCATTAAAAAAAATCTGCTTGTTAGAAATTACTGGTCATGTTTTGTCAATTACTTTCAACTGGGGAGCTTAGGGATGTTAAGAAGACCTCGGTTGACTCACCTTATACAGACCAGCAGTAAGTAAAACCAGAATGAGCAACCCTCCCACAATTCCTCCTATAATCGCTTTAGTGAAATCTGGTTTAGGAAACACTTCTACCTCTGCTTCAATCTGAAAATGAGAGGTTTAGAAGTTTCAAATAAAACCATTAAAGGTCTGATTGGTACTAAGACATTGACAGCAGCATTCTATCACCTGGTGAACAGGAGGGCCACTATTAGAGGTTGTAGAGAAGAAGATGTACTGGTTCTCATCGTACTCTAGACTGGCTGTACTGGTCAGGAGGAACTTGGCAGATGAAAGTCCGATCTGAGACAGAGAAACACATCAGGGATGATGAGCTTTTTTGTCCTTTTTTAATTTATTTATTTTTTACATTTTAAAATCTAGTCAGTGCATCTACATTGAGGCATCAATTACCTGTTCTATCCATCCTGAGCTGATGTTTGCAGAGATGGTGTACGTTGTGTCCTTGTTCCTTTCCATGAACTTGGAGCACCTGAACACTCTGCACCTCGCTACAGTGCAGTCCTGTAGCAAAGGTAAAGTTGCATAATGCTGATTAATTTCAGAAGACTAAATGCAAAATCTAAATCAAAAAAAGCAGTTTAACAAAGTATTAATTAGTACTATGAAGTGAACACAATACAGCCTCATAAATTTCAAGTTGAAATGCACAGGATTCATGGCACATTGTGTGGAAGCTATTGTGAAATTACTTATAAAAGTCACATTTTTAATTTAAAAAAATATATGAAATGTGTAAACTTGTGAAAGGCAAGACATACATACCAATATTTTCTTTTCTTTTATTGTATTAACAAAATCAGTGACAATAGGTTCTTCATATCCGCTGCTCTGACAGCCTGGAATCTGAAAACAGAGCTCCATCACATCAGTTCAAGACTTATTTATATTTAATTAGTTCTAGTTTGTAGCATTTTTCACCTGAAAGCTGTTTGTGTCCATCCAGATGTCTTTATCACCGAGTTTTACAGGAACTTTGATCACTACAGTAAAACTTAGTGGTCTCATGGTGTTAGCAACCTTAGATAAGTGGGAATAAAACACAAAGAACACAAATTATATGATGACTAACCAGAATGTAGAATATATTGCTGATCCCAATAAAATTTTCTTTTACCTTTATTTTTTGCTCAAGTGGTTTCTGAACAGCATTTTCTCCAAATGTGAAATTGTTGTAGCTGAGGGAGCTGAGCATACATTTCATGAAATTGTTTAATCAGACATCTTTTAACCATCAAAAAAATAATAATTTGCTTGATTTAACAGACCTTTCAATTGTAATAAAAACACTGTACTTGACATCAATGTCTTTGTTTTTGTAGACTTCACTAGAAGGGGAGTGACGCTCATTGTCACTGGATGGGAAAGATGTGTTAAAAAATTAGATAAAACATCAGCATCACAGAGCTGCACCTTAAACTCTTGTGTTGTACCTGGAGGCGTTCGCAGTCACTTCGATCTTTCTACCAAGATCACTGTTGGTGTTGTGACCATAGGAGACGATGAAGATTACCTAAAAAGGAAATGAAAGAGAGGGATCAGAAGACTTCCTCTTCTGGTTAAATAATGAATAAAGCAGCAGCACAAACTAACCATAGAGTTGCTTTTGAATATTGGTTTGTTGATGCTACAGACTGTCTTTCCTCTTGTTACGCCATCCTNAGCTAAAAACTAATTACGAAGTGAATGCTACCAGTCGAAATTTGCATTAATTTCGCGATTTCACTGCTTTTGCAGCTGCTCCGTTCGCGCCGCTACTCCTTTCCGCTTCTCCGTTCCGCTTCTCTTTCACGGTTACTTGTGCAACTTTGCTTCATTTCTCAGCAAAAAAATAAAGCCCATCGTTATTTATTGAAGATTTTACATTTCCAAAAACACAGGAATCTAATGTTTCGTTTCGTTTTGTACGTTTGGAAGCTCATTCCCTCTCACATAATCGGAAAAGCCGGGGAATGGCGGCGCTTTTGCCATTTCTCTGACATTCGGAAAAATATGGTTTACTAATTTTAGCATAACTCCGGTTATACTTGGCCTATTAACACAATTTAAAAACTGGTGTGTAGTTTATAATGTGCACTTTAAGCTCAAGTTGAAAGTGAGACTGAGGGAGGCGGAGTCTTGCTGCTACACCTTAACAAACTAGACGTTAAAAAGAGCTATAAGGCTATGGACCCCTGTGGTTTAACGGATCGATACTTTCCGAGGGCGGAAAATATCAATATATATCGCCGAATCGATTTACTTATACAGCCCTAATGGACAGTGGAGGCTTTCCTCAGGCTTTCTACAGTCTTTCTAGATTGCAAGCTAGCCATTAGCATGCCAAGTATCATCATACCTCGGTATCTCTGCTTATCAAGCTGAATTTTCTTTCATATATTTTAGATATGCTAAACAAAAAAATCTGCGAATACTGATCCACAAATATTTATATCCACTGTATTTTTGTACTGATTTTAATTTTTTTTATGTTTTATGATCCTTATCATAAACCAGAGAGTTCATATAATCTATGTGGGAAAATTTTATCATTTAGCCATTTGTCCAGTCGTACATCAGTCCTTCAAGTCTCTCCACAACACATAAGTAAAAAATAAAATGGAACAAATAAAATGGAACATTTCTGCTTTTCTTAGACTTCCTCAATATTCTCATCTTGTTTGTTTGGCATGCTAAAGAGGTAGTGTAATTATTTTAATCAGTTGGGCCAGAATGGGGAACATGTAAAGCTTGCGGACCAAGGATGAAGACCTTGCTCTACATACTGTCTGCCACAATTTGTCCCATTTCATTAATCTTCAATCCCCATCCTATTCTACTTTGATTATATGACAACTCACAAAAATAGGACTCGACTAGAATGCAAAAACACCATTTGTTTTAAACAACATATTTTTCCCATGTTATAGTTGAAATAGTCTGCCAGTGGAACTGGTACTTTTGCATCATCCATCCATTTTCTTACACCCTTATCCCATTGGGGTCAGACCTGAATCTTGTAAAGATGGTTGCAAAATCATCTTTTGCAATCATTGCAGCTGCCTATCTTTAGCTGTCAATGGGCGAGAGGCGGGGCACACTCTGGACAGGTCAATAATCCAACTTTTGCATCAATATTAATGAATTATTGATTCTTGTTGAAAAGTTACTTGTAAGTGAGTTTTGTCTAATTTCAAATGTATTAAGATATTTGCAGTAAAAATTAGACCAAAAATACTTGGTAAGATTTTGTGTTTTTGCAGTGTATGGGGCAGAAGTAGGATGTAATCTTAATTATGCATATATTTTGGAAAGTATTCACTGCAACAAATCTAATAATTTCAGCTTTGTCTTCAGCCCTCTGAGTTCTTCAACCACTTTTTACTGTGGTTGCAGCAGGAAGTCTTTTAGGTTTCCATATACTTTACTCAACTAGAGACAGAAGTTTAGACCATTTATTTTTGCAAAATACCTCAAGTTCAGTCAGACTGGATGAATGTCTCAATTGATGGGTCCATTTTAACATGGTAATAAGTCCTAATTTAAACCCTTTGCTCCTTTTATCTGTGATTATTTCCTCTTAGTTACTTTTTTTTAATAAATTGTGCTCAGTAAGAAATATTTACCGTATTTTCCGAACTATACGCCGCTTCTTTTTTCCTGAGCTTTGGACCATGCGGCTTATACGTGGATTTTTCTTCAACCACCAGGGGGCTCTTTAGCCGAATTATACATTGATGTAACTCTCTTACCCATTCTTAACCCC